>NW_025541692.1:512976-605686 GCF_017591435.1 Portunus trituberculatus
GGACAGAACCCTGTGGAACACCACTGTTGATAGTTTTAGGGAAGAACAGTGACCGTCTACTACAGCAGCAATAGAACGATCGGAAAGGAAACTGGAGATGAAGGTACAGAGAGAAGGATAGAATCCGTAGGAGGGTAGTTTAGAAATTAAAGATTTGTGCCAGACTCTATCGAAGGCTTTCGATATGTCAAGGCCGACAGCAAAGGTTTCACCGAAGTCCCTAAAAGAGGATGACCAAGATTCAGTTAGGAAAGTAAGAAGATCACCAGTAGATCTGCCTTTACGGAAACCATACTGGCAATCAGAGAGAAGGTTGTGAGCTGATAGATGCCTCATTATCTTCCTATTAAGGATAGACTCAAAGGCTTTAGAAAGGCAGGAAATCAAAGCTATAGGGCGGTAGTTAGAAGGATTGGAGTGGTCACCTTTTTAGGGACAGGTTGAATGTGAGCAAACTTCCAGCAAGAAGGATAAATAGAAGTAGAGAGACACAGATGAAATATATATATATATATATATATATATATATATATATATATATATATATATATATATATATATATATATATATATATATATATATATATATATATATATATATATATATATATATATATATATATATATATATATATATATATATATATATATATATATATATATATATATATATATATATATATATATATATATATATATATATATATATATATATATATATATATATATATATATATATATATATATATATATATATATATATATATATATATATATATATATATATATATATATATATATATATATATATATATATATATATATATATATATATATATATATATATATATATATATATATATATATATATATATATATATATATATATATATATATATATATATATATATATATATATATATATATATATATATATATATATATATATATATATATATATATATATATATATATATATATATATATATATATATATATATATATATATATATATATATATATATATATATATATATATATATATATATATATATATATATATATATATATATATATATATATATATATATATATATATATATATATATATATATATATATATATATATATATATATATATATATATATATATATATATATATATATATATATATATATATATATATATATATATATATATATATATATATATATATATATATATATATATATATATATATATATATATATATATATATATATATATATATATATATATATATATATATATATATATATATATATATATATATATATATATATATATATATATATATATATATATATATATATATATATATATATATATATATATATATATATATATATATATATATATATATATATATATATATATATATATATATATATATATATATATATATATATATATATATATATATATATATATATATATATATATATATATATATATATATATATATATATATATATATATATATATATATATATATATATATATATATATATATATATATATATATATATATATATATATATATATATATATATATATATATATATATATATATATATATATATATATATATATATATATATATATATATATATATATATATATATATATATATATATATATATATATATATATATATATATATATATATATATATATATATATATATATATATATATATATATATATATATATATATATATATATATATATATATATATATATATATATATATATATATATATATATATATATATGTATAGCCAGGAGGATATTTTCTTGTAGGCAGACGAGGTTGAAAGCTATAGAGCATTCTCCTTTGTTTAACTTTTTGTGTACAGTTTCTATGTGCCGAGGGAAGAAGAAAAGATCAAACTATATTACCGAGGATACATGTCCACCGACTACAGAACAGAAGAGAAAGTTATGAAGGACATCATATACAAGAATGTTACACCTACCGACGAAAATACCAGAATCACCCTCACCATCTACTACAAATCAAGAAAAACAAGCTATCTCCTACTCCGCAACCGACCTGCTGACTACAAGACGCCCTTGCAGGAGGATCATGTCATCTACCAACACACCTGCAACAGCAAGGAATGTGGACCTTGCTCATACATTGGGATAACACGAACCACACTTTCAAGACGTCTGACATGTCACCTTAGCAGTGGAGCAATCAAGCAACACTACAATGGAAGAAATCACAACCAAATCACTCGCCAGAACCTTGTGGACAACACCGTCATCATAGACAGAGAAAACGACCCCCGAAGACTATTTTTCCACGAAGCCATCTATATTAACATAATGCAGCCATCCATCAACATTCAAACAGAGAACCTACAAATCCTCCCCACTCTGAAACGACGAGCAGCCAACCAGCGCGCAGACCAGACACACAGAGCCACCTAACTAATCCAGCAAATCACAGCGCAGCGCTGCGCATCACCTCCCTACTCTGACCCAGCGGAAACATATATAAGACGCGCGCATGCCTCACACACGTTCCAACTCCTCCTGTCGATAGGTTGGCTGGACGTTTTCAACATCGACATCCTCGTCCTCTTCTTCCTCATCGTCTGAGGGGGCACAGTTACCATCCTCAGAGTCAGGTTTCCGTGAGGCGTGAGACGTCTTGCATGTTGCAGTGTTTCTGTTGAGAGGGGTCGGCACGTTCCCCGCGATACTTCGAATTATGTCTGAAGATGGCACGTTCAGGGGCAATTTCACATCTGGCAGGCCATTCATGGCAAGGCCCTCCGAGAGGGTCTTTTGGAAGGACCCCGGAGCTGCAGCTTCCTCCATATGTGCGTGGAGTACACACAGAATGCCCTTCAGGCTGATGTTTGTCATATCACTTCCTTGAGTGGGGGGAGTGGCTGAGGATGCGGCTTGTGCATATGAGGCTGGTTTGGATCTGGCAGTTTTTATCTTCTCCGTCTTTTCTCTCAGAGCCTTCTTCCTAACAGGACATCTCATGTCCCGAGCACTGTGGTTGAGCCCACAGTGTAGGCATTTCTTTTCCGTGGCCCTGCAATCGCGGTAAGTGTGCCCCTCACTGCCACATTCGGAGCACACTTGGTAGGAAGGGGGCTTGTTGCAGAGCCTGGTGTCATGTTCCTCTACTGCATAGCACTTGTTGCATGTTACTAGAGGAACATAAATTTCTTCTTCTATTTGTGAAGGGGCTACAATCAAACAGAACATGAGTAGTCCATGTTCTTTGACTTTTTGTGCCATTTCGCTGGTGGAAAAGGTGATTTTCACAGTCTTAGATCTGGGGAATTTGTATATTTCCACCACCTTTGCCCATGTCTGTCTGCTTTCCAGGTCAGTCTTGACCTCCTCTGGTGAGTTCTCATACACGAGCTCATCTAGTCTCAGGCACACTACTGTGCGTAAGGACCTGAGCTCAGGAGGCATGACAGCCGTGAATTCGTTGTCAGCTAGTTTCTGGAGCATTTTGGACTGAAGATGGTGTCTGCATCTTTGTCTGACGCTGTTAATACAATAACAGCATCCCATGATGATATGAGATTGGTGGGCAGCACTGTAGGGCTGAGGATGCCCAGGAGCTGGCGCCTTGTGGCCGGTTCCTTGGGGCGGGGATGTTTTATTTTTACTCTCCCCATAATGTCACTGTAATGTCACTGCAACTGTAGGGCTTCCATACAGGGGTCCAGGCGCTGTCACTGAGGTCACTGGGAGGGTGTAGATCACTGTAGGAAGTATTGCAGGGCTGCACTGGATAAATCCTGGGCACTGGGAGAAAAACGGAGAAACCTGGGCACTGGGGAAAGGGGGTAATCCTTGGCACAGGGGAAGGGGTAAATCCTGGGCACTGGGGAAGGGGATAAGTCCTGGGCACTGGAAGGGGTAAATCCTGGGCACTGGGAAAGGGATAAATCCTGGGCACTGGGGAAAGGGTAACTCCTGGGCACTGGGGAAGGGGATAAATCCTGGGCACTGGGGAAGAGATAAATCCTGGGCACTGGAGAAGGGAAAATCCTGGGCACTGGGGAAAGGGATAAATCCTGGGCACTGGGGAAAGGGATAAATCCTGGGCACTGGGGAAGGGGTAAATCCTGGGCGAAGGCTTCTTGGAGTCACTATAGGTGTTCCTGGGCACTGGTGTAGGAGCGGGAGGCACTATGACCGGCACTAGGGGTGTTGCAGTATCTTGGAAGTGTTATAAAGCACGTAGGGCTGCGTAACGTCGCGTGGCAAGAGTTGGCTGGAGTATGAATCGCAGTTAGGAAGAATATAAAACATAAAATTGAAGACGATTTCCTATCAGAGACTCTAGCCATAGTAATAGAGTCTCCAGACGGTCCCCTCACGATAGCCACCGCTTACCTCCCTCCACGAAGACCATTCCTTCCACACCCGGACTTTTTACGACTATTTAGGAGGCAATCCCCGGTTTTCTTAGCTGGGGACCTCAATGCCAGACACCCGACACTAGGGACAGTGACCACCAACCAAGTAGGACGGGACTTGATAGACAATTTATCTGAGATATCAAACTGCTAAACACATTGGACCTGACTTCCCACATACTTTGGACCTCTCTCGTCTTCCTCTCCTGATATTGTTCTCACTAACCGCCTAAACTTTCTCCACTATACTATCTCTCCAGGACCTCTCACTTCAAGTGACCATATTCCCTTAATACTTGACATTTCTTCATCCCCCTTACTCACTCCCTCTCAGCCGACCTATGCATACCACAGGACAGACTGGGAACAATTCACAAACGATGACAGACTCCAGATGACAAATATGCACAACATTTCCCAAGCTTCACTTGAGGAAATAGACAATGCACTACAGACATGGACATCTATAGTCACGACAGCAGCCGACCGACATATCCCAAAGACAACATACAGAATAGACCCACAGCCACGACCATCTAGGCAAACACAATTAGCTAGAATTCAGTTTAACGCATTACGGGAACAGGCTTCACGGACTGGATGGACATATGACAATTACCGTAGGTATATACAGTTGAGACAGGCATTGACTGACAGAAGAAGACAAGAATCTAGAGATCACTGGGGGAAAAGGATTGCCAGTCTTTCTGCAAGCCACAAAAACCCCAGAGTCTTCTGGAAAAAGGTCAAACATCTCTCAGGACGCACAGCTGGACCAGACACATACCTGATTGACGACCAAGGACATAGACACCATTCAGACGCTGACAAAGTTCGCCTGCACACCTCCAATTGGGAGCGTGTGTTCCAGGAGGAGAACGAACAAGACTCAGACGATGAACACGAAGTGATGAATCACCTCAGACGCCGCATTGAAGACACTCACCCATATGCAGCGGCAGATCTGGCAAGACTGCGGGGTGACTCTCCGCTCAACTGTCGGATCTCATCTCTGGAGCTGGCCCGGGCCATCCGGTCCACCAAGGTCACCTGCCCTGGCAAGAGTGGGATCAACAAAACAATCCTCTCAAACCTCCCAGACAGAGCCAAGGATAGGCTTAGGGAGATCTTCAACGCCTCCCTGTCGGCTGGCTACTTCCCCGACGGATGGAAAGAAGCGGAGATGCGGCTGGTGGTTAAACCTGGAAAGGTACCCACCCGGCCCGACAGCTACAGACCCATCTCCCTTTGGAAGTCCTGGGGAAAATGTTCGAGAGGATTATTACGAGCAGACTTAGAGACCACCTGGAAGGACACGGACTGTACCACCCCGGGCAGTTTGGCTTCAAGAGAGGGAGAGGGACAACCCACGCCATCGCCATAGCCACGGAAACGCTGGCTATACACCAAGCTTCCCGCTACCGATGCCATCTCGTCCTCCGTGATGTCAGCAAGGCGTTTGACAAAGTGTGGCATCTTGGCTTGAAATACAAGGTGCTACAACTGGGTCTTCCAGGACCAGTTACCAGACTGCTTTGCGACTTCTTGGAGGATAGGACGGCTAGGATAAAAGTGGGCTCCCACCGCGGGCCAGCGTTCGAACTCCAGAGTGGCGTCCCCCAAGGCAGCGTTCTCTCCCCCACCCTTTACACTATATACACAAGTGACTGCCCGGGCTCTGCAGCAGGAACCAACATCCTCTACGCCGACGATGTGTCCCAAATAGTGTTTCCATCCGGGTAGGTCTGGAGCCATGCTCAACGCCCGCACCGAGAGAGAGATCACCAGGGTCAATGACTTTGAAAAGAAGTGGAGAATAAAGACGAACGTCAATAAATTCACCGTCATCCCCATGGCGACACACAGGCCAGTTCCCCTTCAGGTGCAGGGGGAGCCAGTCGCTTTCAAGAGACAGGGCTCCATCCTGGGTCTCAGGATCACAGGAAGGGGCTACGCCACACATGTCACCGCTCGAGTGGCTCAAGCTCGTGCAGCACTGGCTACCCTGTACAGGTTCCGAGACCTGGAGGAAAACCTGAAACTCCATCTGGTGAAGGCCCTGGTGATCCCGGTACTCACGTACCCCCCAATCCCCACTCATGCCCTAAGCAGGAGGGCCATCAGCCGGCTCCAGAGAGTGCAAAACGCCGCACTTCGCTTCGTCTACAATGTACACTGGCAGACATTCACAAGAAGTGAACAACTTCACCACCAAGCCTCCCTACCCGCCCTCAACATCAGGCTGCACCACATGGCTGCGGCTGTGTGGCAGAGGCTGAAAGACGAGGACGGAGAGTACATGCAGACCCTAATGAGACTACACGAAGAGGCCCAGGAGCGCCAACACAACTGGTTTCCCAGAAGTCTCCTCGCCACAGAGAGGGAAGATGATCCCTTGCCTCGCTACACTTAATTGTATTTTAAAATTGCACACCTCATTGTTAATTAACATACTATAATATAGTTAATGTCAATCACAAAATTATGCCCAATAAAAAAAAAAAAAAAATATATATATATACCAGGCATATGAGTGACAAAAACAGCAAGCCGGACCGCCCGGCCACTTGTCCTTCTCTTTGATGTTTTTCTTTTTTCTCCCGTACTCTGTATCCCCCGCCCACTTTGTCTCTTGTCTTTTACCCTGTTTTTCCATGTAACTTTCTTAATAAACTGTTAAACTGTTAAACTTCTAAAAGACAACAATAATAATAATAATAATAATAATAATAATAATAATAATAAGACATGTCATACAATGCAAAGAGCAAAATAAATATCACATAGGTGTGAGAACAATTAAGAAAATATAGTTAGTTTGCAAATTAACAGCAATAACATGATATTGTAAGTATAACATGGCTAAATATCTTAATTTGATGCAATTTTAAAATAAGATACATTATTGATAAAAAAAATTACACATTTGTAGTAATGACTAGTAAATATAACATGCGAAATTTTGTATAAAGACAGAAATGGTACATGATCATGTATAATGAAATCATTGACATTTAAAGAACAATGTTACATACGTATGTGTAAAAATGTGTTACATATGGTGAATAAAATATATATGTCATAAGTATTGTTTCTTACATATAATACATCTAATAATTGTTCAATATATATATATATATATATATATATATATATATATATATATATATATATATATATATATATATATATATATATATATATATACAGTGTAATTGAGCATAAGTGAAAATTATGAAATGATGAAAATGTAAACAAAAAGCAGCAAAACAAACACTCAACTATAAATATCATAAATCATCTACATACCACGAGTTGAGTAGCTAATTCAACTCGGATAGAGCAGATAACAATGCATAACAGAAGAGGTGCTGCCAAAACAAAATGTAATGAATGTGATATTGATATTGAAGTTACATATATATAATAAATAGAAGTGACACTAGCAAAAAAAAAAATATTATGTAGGTAGGGAAAATGCCAAAATGTTACTGTAAATTTAGTGATAAAAAAGTAAGATGAGATGTAAAAAAAATAAGACTTCAAATGGGACCCCTTATTAAACACACGATATACCCTAGGGCCACGCCTGTGTGTTAAGGCCTGAGAAGCATGAATATGTCTTTGATAAATCAGGAAATTTAGAGTCAAAAAGAAAATATTACCTACATTACATAAATGTTCCCATGTGTCATCTGGGAACAGCACATAAGAATATAATATAATATAATGCAATATATACAACATAATGCAATACAACATATAATATAGGAAGTACACTTCACACACCTGTACGTGTCCGAAAATTGTAAGGACATGAAGTTACAACAGGTGAAGAATCAGAAGTGTATGTTGTGGAAGACTGTGTAGTCTGTACAGACATGTGTGTAGAAGTAGAAGAAGGTGACAGTGGAACATTACTCTTCTTAAGACGATCAACATGTACTATCTCTGAAACATTAGATTCTGGGTCAAGAATTTTAAATTTGTTGCCGTGCAAACGTTCAACTATACTGTAAGGACCTGTAAATTTTGGATTTAGCTTTGATTGACGCTCAGGAGTAGATTTATACACAATGGCATTAACTTTAAGAGTGACAAGTGTAGCGCTCATGTGTTGACGCTGGATCATTTCAGTACGAGACGCTTGAAGATTACGTCGTACAGACTCATGAATAATTTGAAAAGCTTTTAGTTGATTTTTAGCATAATGCTCTAGAGAGTAAACAGGTAAACGAGGTTGAAGCAATAGATCATATGGTAAACGTTTCTCTGATCCATAAATGATGTAATGTGTTTTTCCTGTGGAAGCATTAATTGATCCATTAATAGAAGCTGCAACATGTGGAAGCCAATCCTGCCAGGAATAATTTTAAGTTGACTTACTACATGGCGAAGGACATCTAAAATTTTTTTTTAGCACGTTCCATTCATATTCATATTCATATTCACTGTGGTTATAAAGTTTTACTCACGACAGGTGATACTTATAAAGTAGCAGAGATGTATTGAGTGGTCCTCAGCTCCACTAAAACTCCGTAGGGCTGTAAAACAGGTCAGGGATGGTAGGCTGGGGCAAGCAGGAGGACGCCGTCACCAGTCCTCACTAGGCTAAAAAAAAGCGGTGATTACGGGGCTGTGGACAACACACCGCTGGCCACCTTCAAATCCTGGTGTGGATGAAGAAAAAACACTGGGGGCCAGTTGCCTGTGTTTATTTGAGATACAAAGCTTACTGAAGCTTGGATACTTGGTAGTGAGTGGCCATGATGAGGGTAGAAAAGTTGCCAGCGGCCAGAGTGAGACTTGTAGTCGGTAGCGGCCCGATGAAACTTGGTAGCAAGCGTGATGATGAAGAATTACAATCTATTATTAAATGAACAATTTTCTTCAGTATTTACTCGGGAAAGAATAGGAAATCCTGTTACAAACAGTGCGACGAGTAGTTTAAGAGCTTTATAAAATATTGATATAAAACCGGGAATTATTAGGAAATTTATTCTTGAACTAGACGATAGGAAAGCTAGTGGTCCTGATGAGCTACATGCCAGAGTACTTAAGGAGGGTGTAGACAGTATTTCTGAAGCACTTAAGTTAATCTTTAAAAGATCACTTAGGTTTGCTGAGATATCTCAGGACTGGAAGTTAGCTAATGTTACACCAATATTTAAAAAAGATTGGAAGGATGATGCGAATAATTATAGACCGATCAGTTTAACTAGTATAGTATGTAAGATGCTAGAGAAAATCATTAAGAGTAGTATTTGGAAGCATTTAAATGAAAATAGATTAATTAGAGATACCCAACATGGCTTTAGACCAGGGAGATCCTGTCTTACAGATTTGCTAGATAGCTTAGAATATATTACCAAGGAGTTAGATGATGGAAATAGCATAGTTGTTATATGTCTAGATTTTAGCAAGGCGTTTGATAAGGTACCACATAGGAGGCTAGTGTACAAATTGAGACTACATGGGATAGGGGGTAGGTTAGTTGATTGGATTAGTGAATGGCTTTCTGATAGGAAACAGGGCAATGTCTGAGTGGATGGAAGTGGTTAGTGGGGTACCCCAAGGATCTGTGCTAGGACCTCTTCTTTTCTTGGTGTACATTAACGATTTAGATATAGGAATTAGTAGCAAAGTATCAAAGTTTGCAGATGATACTAACATAGCATGTGCAGTACAGGGTGAAAAGGACAATTACAGAATACAACGAGACCTGGACAGGCTGATAGCATGGGCAGACAGGTGGCAGATGGAGTTTAATTCTAAAAAGTGTCAGGTTATGCATTTAGGTAAAGACAACACACACTTTAGCTATGAGATGGAGGGATGTTGGCTAGAGGCAGTAGAGGAGGGAAAGGATTTAGGAGTAGTGATAGACAGGACTATGAAATATTCAAAACCATATTTAGAAGCAAGAAATAAGGCAAATAGGATCCTGGGTTTTATAAATAGAAATGTTAGTTATAAAAGTAAGGAAGTGGTGCGTAGTTTATATAATTCCTATGTTAGGCCCCATTTAGAGTATTGCATACAGGCCTGGTCACCCCATTATAGGCAGGATATCAACATGTTAGAAGCAGTTCAGAGAAGAGCAACTAGGATGATACCAGAATTAAAGCGCCTGGAGTATAGAGATAGATTAAAGGAATTAAACATGTTTTCATTTGAGAGGAGATGTATAAGAGGGGATATGATAGAGTTATTTAAAATGTTCTCAGATACAAACTACATAGAAGATTAGAAAGCAAGGCTGCAGGTTAGATATAAGAAAATATTTCTGAAGTCATAGGGTGGTAGACTTCTGGAATGCATTGCCAGAGAGGGTTGTAAATAACACTAGTTTGACAATGTTTAAAAACAGATTAGATAAGCACTTAAATTTATTATATTTATAATTATGTATAGCGCTGCATGATAGTTTTTATAAGAAATTTACTATAGTTAAACAAGACATGATCCCCATGTATGGGGATCACAGATTGTAGAGGAATTCGCTGCAGGACTTAGCCCTGTTAATGGGCCAAATATTTATAATTAGTATATAATGTTTTGTGTACTTGTAAGTGTATCTTTAAGTACTGATGACGAGGTCGCTGTGCGACTGATACAGGATAACCTAGATGGGCCCTGGTGGCCCTTTGTTATCCTATTATTTATGTTATGTTATGTTATGTTAGACAACTGGAGTCTGACAGTGTGGAGTAGACTGGCTGTGCAGGACAGGATAACCAGTCAGACAAAGAAGGCAAGCAAGATGCCTGGCGGAACGTGAGTCTATCTCAAAGCTGTGTTGGGACGACTGAAGTGCGGCGCGTGGGTAGTGGTCAGTGCTTCCATAGTTGATGAAATCTTACCCTAGATTTTTGTCAATTTTACCCTAGATTCTAGTGTTTTAGCCTAGATTGTCGAAGTTGCCCATTAATTGTTGATTAATGCACTCTTATCATACATAAATTTAAATATTGCCCCCCCCACCCCCAAACACACACACATGACTACACACTACAGCCACTACTGGGGCTGCTCTGTGTGGACTCGTCCTCGCAAGTGACTGACTGTGTGTGAACTGTGATCTTACCGTCCGAAGGTCCAAAACGTGTACGCGTAGTAGACGGGTGAGTGGAGACTGGGGAGAAAGGGAATGGGGTGGGGGGATGAAGGGATGATACAAGTCACGGGGATGATTGTGTACATGAATCGAACATGAAAGAGAACCAGCCTGCCACCAGATTGGCACCATTCCAAGCACACCTATCCATAGGACTGCAGATTACCCTAAAATTACCCTAGTTTATGCATTACCCTAAACACTACCCTAAGAAAGGTCCAATTACCCTAGTTTAGGTATTTTACCCTAAAATGGAAGCACTGAGTGCGGTACTGTGCGGACAGTGCTTCCATGAGTTGATGAAATCTTACCCTAGATTTTTGTCGATTTTACCCTAGATTCGAGTGTTTTACCCTAGATTGTCGAAGTTGCCCATTAATTGTTGATTAGTACACCCTTATCATACATAAGTTTAAATATTGCCCTCCCACCCCCAAACACACACATAGGACTACACACTACAGCCGCTACTGCGGCTGCTCTGTGGACTCGTCCTCGCAAGTGACTGACTGTGTGTGTGAACTGTGATCTAACCGTCCGAAGGTCCAAAACGTGTACGCGTAGTAGACGGGTGAGTGGAGACTGGGGAGAAAGGGAATGGGTGGGGAGTGAACGGATGATACAAGTCACGGGGATGATTGTGTACATGAATCGAACATGAAAGAGAACCAGCCTGCCACCAGATTGGCACCATTCCAAGCACACCTATCCATAGGATGGCAGATTACCCTAAAATTACCCTAGTTTATGCATTACCCTAAACTCTACCCTAAGAAGGGTCCAATGACCCTAGTTTAGGGTATTTCACCCTAAAATGGAAGCACTGAGTGCGGAGTACTCCACGGCCACAGTACATCATACACAGAACATTACATTACCGCGCATAAATGTAGTACCCATCATATGATGGAAGACGAGTTGTAGGTCACTGGTAAACACCATAGCCAGCTGCGAGCGGGACAGATCGTCGGGACGTGACGTCACAGGGATGTGGACCGGCCTTGTTCTCCAGGCGGCCTTGGTACACCCCCCTCCTGCAGAAGGGGAGCGGGACACAAGTGGGAAGAGGTAAGGGAGGATTTACCTAATGTCAGATTGTCCTGACAAACCACTCTACGGGGGCCGGATGGTGTTAATTCACCCCAAAAGCACGCTCACTGAGGCGGATCCTCCTTAGGTGAGAGGAAAGACAATCTGATAACCTGGCAACAGACACCTGTTGCCGCTAAGGTGAGGACAGTGATAAGGCAAAGCTAAAAGCACGGGAGAATGGGAAACCTAACTCTATTTGACTAATACCTAAGCCTGATGGGCTTACAAAATATTCCACTCAGAGGTGGCAGGAGGACACCGCGCAGGACACGTGTGTGCAGCACAGTGTCTGGGCCTAGTCTGAGCAAGGTAACGGTAACGGTAACGGTAAGGGTGGGATAGACAGTGGGGGGAAATAAGAGATGAGTGGAAGAAATAGTGTGGGAGAAAAGAGAAGAAATATAGTGGTAGAGAGTAAAGTTGGCGGGCAAACCGCCTTGCTGATCTTTATTATGTTTTGCGTCTTGGCCAATCAGCGGTCAGGGTTTCTCGGCGGTGTCTGATCCTGAGTAGGGAGCGGAGGTGAAGCTTGAGTTTTTTTGCGTGTGTGTTTGTGAGTTTCTTTGGGAGAATTCTTCTGGGTTGTTTGTGTTGTTAAGTGTATATAGGATCTGGTGGTACTCTTCTAAGGGTGGTTATAGGTTTCTTAACCAGGAGCGATCTTTGTTGTGTTCATGTTCTTGTATAATATTGTTGTATGTGTTGTCTCTGAGTGTGTGGATGAGTGTGTGTAGTGTTTTGTTGCCTCTATTGAACAGTGTTATGTTGATGGGTGTTATATTGGCAAATGTGTGCAGCTCTTCGGTAGTGTGACTGTATGGATGCCTGATATCGAAAGCAAATCTGAGTACTATGTTGTTTCTTTTGTAATTTGTTTAGTTGGGTTTTAAATAGTGCGTTGAGGGCGTAGGCGGGATATGTTAGAATTGGGAGCACGCACACTTTTACTAGGTGTAATTTTATGTTGTTGTTCAATGTTTGAAAACATCTTATGGTGTTGAAGGCTATCTGGGCTTTTCTTGTTGTTTCATGGACGTGTTTCGTGTAACCGCTTGTGCCAAGCGTGAGTCCTAATATTTTTGCCTCTGTGGCGTATGGTATGTTATTTCCATTTATGTTAAATGGTTTTAGTTTTTTTGATGCTATGGGGAGGAGTGTGAATTTCTGCGTGTTTGTTTTAATTTTCCATTTATGCTCAAAGGTGTTTGGCAAACATGTTCTTGGACTTCCCAGCATATGTGATGATTTGTGTTATGTCGTCTGTGTATATAATATGTGTGCTGTCTGTGATAGGTGTATGTGTGTCGTGTGTATAGTGTGTATAGAGTAGGCGAGATTGAACTTCATTGAGGCATCCCGCTGAGTAGTTGGAATGATGGGGCTGTGTAGTTGTGTATAGATATGGCTGCTGTACGGTTATCAAGAAAACTGCATAAGTAGTTTTAAAGTAACGATGGCATATCGGTGTTGTTGATCTTATATTTTAGTCCCTTTTGCCATACCTTGTCGAAAACTATTGACACATCGCGGAGAGCTATGCAACATTGCTTTTTGTCAGTGAGTGTTTTGCCTAGCACTTCTGTTAAGATAGCGGTAGCTGTGTCCGTGGAGCGGGCTGGGCGGAATCCGTGCTGTGTATTGGGGAGGATGTTATTTATTTCAAGGTATGTGCGAATTCTTTTGTTTATGATTTTCTCGTATATTTTTCCCGGGACTTCGAGGAGGGGTCTGTGGTGTTTTTGCCTGGTTTTGGTAGTAGTATTAATTTGGCATGTTTAAAGGGGCAGGGGAAGTATCCCATAGAGAGGGAAATATTTAGTAATTTAGTGTAGCATTCGAGAGCTACTTCTGGTAGGTGTTGGAGTATTGTTTTGTTTATTTTTGTTTCGCCTGGGGTATTATTCTTTAATTTTTTGATGGTTTGTTTGATATCGTGGGGTGTGATGTGTTGTGTGTAGTAGTTGTCTGTGTTGAGTCTGTGTGGGTCGCCTTGTTGATGTGGATGTATTTGCTCTGTGTTATAATATTCATCCACCATTGTTTCTGTTGCTTGGTCGTATTGTTGGTTTTCTTGTGTACTTATTCTGAAGACATTCCTCCATATCTCTCTGAAAATAACCTCCTTTTCTTCAGGTTTAAAAATTTTCTGGTTGTTGTTAATTATATAAGGTGTGGGTGTGGATGGATTGCCTTTTAATATTTTGATGTGCCAGAACTTTTGGGGGCTGGAATGGAGAGTATTGAGTGATTTTATTTTGTTTTCCCAGTTAACTCTGTTTTGTGTTTTGCATTCCGCGGTTATGTATTGTCTGATCTTTTGTAGGCTATATATGTTGGGTATGTCCATCCTTGTAACAGGCTGTTATTAAGTAGTCTTTTTGCCCAGAATTGTGGTTCCTTTATCTTCTTGTTGTATATTGGTTTTAAAATGGTCTTTTTGTTGGAGGTGGGGATGGCTTGTGTCATGGAGTATTTTATTGCGTTGATCCACTGTTGTAAAGAGGAGTCTAGTGTGTTTTGTGTGATGTCTGATTGAGTGTTTATGTCTTGTGTTTTTAAAGTGGCTACTTCCTGGAATTTTTCCCAGTCTGCTTTATGTATGTTATGTGTTGGAGGTGAGTGTTTGTGTATAGGTTGTGTGGTGATGGTAATGATGATGGGGAGGTGGTCAGAAAGGGTGGTAGGTCCTTGTTGGGTGTGTATGTTGTGGTATGTGTGTCTGTTGGCGAATATAGTGTCTGGTGTGGTGGCTGCGTTGTGTGAGAGGTATGTGGGGAAGTTGGGGCCTAGGTGTTGCAGCTGGTTGAATTGTACCATCATCATGAGTGCTTTCCCTACTGTGTTTCTCGGTCTGTTGTCTAGTGTTGGGTGATGAGCATTCAGGTCGCCGATGATATATGTGGGATGTGATTGTTTGGCAAGAGTGTGGAAATCTGTGAATGGTAGGTAGGGGCGTCTGGGGGGAAGGTACGTGGTGGCTATATTGACTGGTCCCGTGCTGGTGTTTATTGTGATCTGTAGTATGTCTGTGTCGAAGTTGTCTTTAAGTGTGTGTCTTATATTGTTCTTGATGAGGATGGCAGATCCATCATGTGATTCTCCAGACGAATTGATGGTATATGTGTGATATGTGTGTAGTTTTATGTGTTCGTTTTGTGGCAGGCCGTGACTGTTTAGCAGTAGTACATCAGGATTTATTTCCCTGTATATGTTTGAGAGTGTGTTTTTGTTGGTTTTCCAGGTGTGTACGTTGTGTTGTATTATGGTATTTGTGTGTCTGTTATCCATAGTATATTGTATGTATCTGTTGGTGTGGTTAGTGTTCGTGAGTTTATTTGTTTGTGGTACGGGTTACCTTTTTCTGAGTGGTGCTTTCCTGTTCTACACCGGAGCGTGTCTTGTTGAAAATAGGAGTGTCCAGAGTCGTCCACACCCCTTAAAGGTTGATTTTGTTATTAGCAATTAGAGTGTATGCTGTTGAAATGTATGTGAATTTGTAGATTCCTTTTTTGATGTTTTTGAGCTCGATTGGTTCTAGCTCTTCCGGCCATCCTGCTGTTCTTTTTGTTATCAATTTTAGGCCAATATGTTTTCCTTGGATTTTTGGTGTTGGTGTAGGTTGTGGTGGTTTCATTTTTTCCGGAGCTTGTATTGTGGATAATGTTACGGCCCGCCCGTAACATACTCCACTACCATCACCTCCTCTGCTTGTTACCTCGTTCGCCACCTCTCTGGCCTCCGCCTCCCCTTCCACGTCACCGTCTTGTGAACCTTCCACGCCACCGTCTCATGAACCCTCCACGTCACCGTCTCATGAAGCCCCGCTACTGTCCCGAAGTTGGATTCACGCGGCCCCATTCGACTCCAGCGGAAGTGTTAAAGCAAGCTCGGCTTTCTGGAAAGTCAAGTCGAGGTCCAGGCCTCAACCAGTGAACACAACGCCTCTTGGGACTACCGTGGGATCAACCATCACCCAGCACTTCACCACTGCGACACCGCATAAGTATCACTTCCCCTCGTCCTTTTTTTCCACATTGCCTCCATATAGGATTAGGTTTATTGTTAGGTATTAAGTTGGGTTCTTTATTGTTGTATTTGTTTCTGTGTTATATGTATGTGTATGTCATTTTCCTGTATTTCATGTTATATATCTGTGTTTCATGTCTCATGTTATATCTATGTGTGTCAGTTTCATTATGGGTTATTAAAATAGCTTTTTAAAGTGCCCCCTTTGCATTTCCTCACCAGTTGAACCTGCAGTGTTTTTTTTATTGTTATTGTTCACCGGCTCCCCGATGCCAATCTTACCCGTTTAACCGGTGAACGTAACAATTGGCGACCGTGACAGGACCATTATAACCCATGTTCAGTGTTCCATTTTTCCAGTGACTTTTTTTCTGTGATTACATTTTTTTTTTTGTGTTTCTGTGGTGTTGTGACTTTGATGTGTTTTTTTCTGTGACTTACTCTGCGTGTGGTTTAAATTTACCTTTGTGCGATCAAGTGGCTCCTTTTGGGTTAAACGTGCTTCGTGACTTTCATTGGTATCGCATAGCAGTGGTAGAGCAGGAAACCAGGTAGAAAGGCGTGTTCACCGATAGCACTTATCTCTATTTTTGCACATAGGCAGGTGTGTAATAAGTGTTATCCAAGTGTTGGGATCATCATATGTTCATGCGAACCCTCAATCCCTCACTTCGCGGATCATTTTTCTCGCTAGTTAGAATCGGCCATTTTAACTAGTCTCTCAGACTAATCCGCCTCCTTATCAATAACAAGTCTCAGTACAATTCGCTCCTCACTCTCAAGTCTCGTAACTAGAGTAATCCGGATCCCTCTTAATGCCGTAATTCTCTAGTTTACCCCTCATTAGTGATTGTACTCATAAGTGTTTACTTAAGTATAATCTAGGTAATTTCAAGGTTGCCTTTATTATCACTCTGCCAAGTTCCTCACTTAAGTAATTCGCTTATCATTTTTTTGTTGTTGTTTAACATCTATTTAATATGGCTTCCGCTCAGTTTAACGTTGAAGATTTTTGTGCTGACCCTTCTCTGGAACAACTTAAAGATGCGAATATAAAGAAGGACCAATGGAAAGCTATCGCTAAACATTTTGATGTTCCCATCACGTCTCAGATGACTAAAGAGGTCATTAAGAATGTAGTTGTTGAACATCTAGTGCAAGAAGGTCAGTTGCTAGGAAATGCCTTAGAAGAGTTAACTCCCATGTCAGCCTCTACGAGGACTATAATACACAGTCCCCAGGAAGAACAGGATAAGAGTAGGATAAGTCAGTGGGAAATTGAGAAGCTTAGACTGGAATACCGGATGCATGAAAAACAAATGCAACTACAGGTAGAAAAAGAAGCGGAAGAAATGCAACTACAGGCAGAAAAAGAAGATAAAAAGAGAGAATTTCAGTTACAACTTAAAAGGCAGGAGAAAGAGTTAGAAATTCAGGAGTTAGCCCTACGAAATGACGCTAAGTTTAGAGGGAAGAAATAGATATAAAGAAAAGTTAGCAAGCTTTAATCCTGCTACAGCTGCTCCGCTAGTTCCCCTTTTGGTGAATCTGATGTTGACGGGTCATTTCGCGCTTTTGAGAGCATTGTTAATAGGAATAAATGGCCCAAGGATCAGTGGGTGTCTCTCCTTGTCCCTAAGCTAGTAGGAAAAGCTTATAGGGTATACAACGGCCTTAGTGATGAGGTAGAATATGAAGAGATCAAAGGTAACATTCTAGACGCCTACTCTATCACTTCTGATGGATACAGACAACAGTTCCGAAAGTATGTGAAACCAGAGTCTCACACCTATGTTGAATTTGCTAGTGAGAAACTAAGACAATTTAAGAAATGGTTAGCCCCCTTAACATTACCACCTTTTCGGAGTTGCTCAATCTAATGGTCCTGGAAGAATGGAAGAACAAGTTACCCTTTAATATTCTGAGGCATGTGGAAGAACGGGGAGAGAGTGATCTTATGTCTGCCGCTGAAGTGGTTGATGCGTTTGCTTTGTTGATGGGATCCCTGGGTAGTAGAGGTTGTGGTTCACTATCTAATGTTAGGTCCTCCTTTTGGGTAGGTTTTGGGGGCGCGGGTGGTAAGCCGACCGGATTCTCGCCAAATGCATATAATTCCCCCTGGTGTACATACTGTAAGAAGCCAAATCACACGATCCAAAAATGTAGACACCGAAATTGCAAGGCCTCTCAACGTCAACTTTATTGTGGCCCCTAAACCTAACACATTTGAGAACAAGAAACCAGTGGCCCTAGCTAACCTTGTCAACTCTCCTCTAGAACTTTATGACTCGTACATGTATCAAGGTAAAGTGTCCCTGACTGATGGTAAAGACAGGGAAATAAATATCAAGGTTCTGCGAGTCACAGCTCTCCTATCCCTTGCCTAAAATTAGCTTATAGTGCCCTCTCATTTCAGGAGAGGTTGAGGTAGCCATTAAACCTGGTGAACTGTCAGTACCGGGGGTACATCTTGTTCTGGGTAACGATCTTGCGGGTAACTTGCCTGTTCCAAACTTAATTGTTCTTGATTCTCCCTTAACAGAAAGTCCCACTAAGACCCTGGACGAAACATCCCCTCACTTCTTCCCAGTGTGTGCAGTCACCAGGTCTCAGTCCAAGTCCCCTGCCCTTTCACCACCTCCTCCACCAATTGAGTGCCTCTACTGACAACTTGTACAATAACATAATTTCAAAGGAGAATTTGATTAATGCTCAGGAACAGGATCTCACTTTGGCTAAGATCAGACATGTTGCCAGTGAGACAAAGGATATGTCTAAATTGCCTTGTTTTTATTATCAGGAAGGAGTCCTCATGCGTGCCTACAGACCATTGTAGAACTAGCTCATGATGGATTGTCAGGTCATCTAGGCATCCAAAAAACCTACAAGAAGGCTCTTCAACATTTTTTTTGCCAGGAATGAAAAAGGATGTGTCACACTATGTAAAAACATGTCACATATGTCAAATTGTGGGTAAGCCTAACGAACGCCTTGTGCCAGCTCCTCTGACGCCTAATCCAGTTCAGACGGAGCCCTTCGAAAAGATCATTCTAGACTGCGTAGGGCCCTTACCCAAAACCAAACGAGGGAATCAGTATTTGTTAACCCTCATGGATCCCACTACCAGGTACCCTGAAGCATTCCTCTTAAGAACATCACATCAAAGACCATTGTAAAACATCTAATACATTTTTTCACCTCGGTAGGAATTCCAAAACAAATTCAGTCTGACAAGGGTAGCAATTTCACTAGCAATTTTTCCAACAGATAGTGAATGAGCTAAACATCGACCATGTTACCTCCTCGGCTTACCACCCCAATCCCAAGGCTGTCTGGAGCGGTTTCACCAAACATTAAAATCCATGATGAAGAAGTATTGCTTGGAGCATCAAGGAGACTGGGATGAAAGTATCTCTTTCCTTCTCTTCGCTTTAAGAGAATCTCCTCAAGATTCTTTAGGTTACTCCCTTTGAATTACTCTATGGTAGACAGATCAGGGGCCTCTCAAAATATTAAAGGATCAATGGTTTACTCAAAATACTCCTTCAAGCCCCAGTGTGTCTGACTACATCAGTAACCTTAAGAATAAAATCAGTGAAGTCAGATCTTTTGCTAAATCAAACTTCCTCAAATCTCAAACTAAAATGCAACAGAATTCTCTTCCCAAATCTGTCATGAGAAGTTTCAAACCAGGAGACAAGGTTTTACTTTTCTCCCACTCCAGGCAATGCTCTTCACAGTAAGTTCATGGGACCTTATGTTGTGGCTCAAAAACAAAGTTCATTAAATTATGTGGTCCACACTCCTGACCGTCGTAAGGATTCCCAACTAGTTCATATTAATCTAATGAAACCTTACCACTCCAGAGAGCCAGAGGACGACTTGTCTCGCACTGTACCTGTATGTCTGGTAAGGAAGGAATCTGGTCCTGTGCCCCCCGAGGAAGAGTCCGACATCGAATTCCACTTCTCGTCACCTAAAGGACGCCCCTCAAACAGCCAAATCATGTCCAACCTTGATGAGGTGTTTCTTTCCTAAACACCTTCACAACAGTCTGATCTTAAAAAGTTATTGCTAGACTTTTCAGAAATCACAGGTGACCTTCCAGGACTGTAATACTATCCAACATGACATAACATTAATATCTAATGACATCAAGCCTATAAGACAACCAGCCTATCGCATTTCACCCATTAAAAGAGACTTGATGAAAAAAGAGGTAGATTATCTGCTCTGTCATCACCTTGCAGAACCTAGTATATCTCCCTGGGCTTCTCCCTGCCTGTTAACATCTAAGCCAGATGGTAGTAGTCGATTTTGCACCGACTACAGGAAATTAAATAAAGTGACGGTGCCAGACTCCTACCTTTGATAGAAGACCTTATAGATACTATAGGAGTAGCCAAATTTTTAACCACTATAGACTTACTTAAAGGTTACTACCAGATTCCCATCTCGGACGAGGCCCGAATAATATCCGCCTTCATCACCCCCTTCGGACTATACCAATACACAGTGATGCCCTTCGGCTTGTCTAATGCTCCCGCCACCTTCCAGAGGGCTATATATTACATCACCCATGTTACGTTCACCGGTTAAACTGGTAAGATTGGCATCGGGGAGCCGGTGAACAATAACAATAAAAAAAAACACTGCAGGTTCAACTGGTGAGGAAATGCAAGAGGGGGTCACTTTAAAAAGCTATTTTAATAACCCATAATGAAATTGACACATATATAACAAGAAACATGAAACACAGATATATAACATGAAACACAGGAAAATGACATATACATATAACACAGTAATAAATACAACAATAAAGAACCCAACTTAATACCTAACAATAATCCTAATCCTATATAGAGGCAATGTGGAAAGCACGGACGAGGGGAAGTGATACTTATGCGGTGTCGCAGTGGTGAAGTGCTGGGTGATGGTTGATCCCACGGTAGACCCAAGAGGCGTTGTGTTCACTGGTTGAGGGCTGGACCTCAACTTCCACACCAGAAAGCTAAGAGCTGGCTCAACACTTCCGGTTGAGTCGAAAGGGGCCGCGTGAATCCAACTTCGGGACAGTAGCGGGGCTTCATGAAACGGTGACGTGGAGGTGGCGAACGAGGTAACAAGCGGAGGAGGTGATGGTAGTAATGTATGTTACGGGCGGGCCGTAACATTTCCTCCCCCCTAAGACCTCCGTAATAGGCTCATAAAGGAGGTGAGACGGGAGATCTTGATAAGGCGTCGGCGATGATGTTGTCCACCCCCTTGATATGGTGGACTTCCAAGTTGAAGGGTTGAGTTAACAAGGCCCACCTAAGAATACGTTGGTTTCGGTTCTTCATGGCATGAAGGAAGGCCAGAGGATTGTGATCGGTGAAGACCTTCGTAGTTTGAGGACCAGGATGTAGGTAGCACTCAAAACGTTGGAGCGCCAGGACGAGTGCCAGAGCCTCCTTCTCGATGGTGGAATAGTTAAGTTGATGTTTCTTCAACTTGGCGGAGTGATAGGCGATGGGATGGAGGATGCTGCTTGTGGGCTCCGTTTGTAGTAGGACAGCACCCACTCCAACTCCACTCGCGTCCACTTGTAGATGGAAGGGGCGGGAGTGATCCGGCGTTCAGACCACTGGTTCCGAGGAGAGGAACGCCTTGAGGTTTTGGAAGGCTTGGTCACAGGTCGGCATCCAGTGCAAGGGGACGGAAGTGCTGATAAGGTCCGTCAGGGGGGCAGCCAGTGTGGAGAAATTCCTACAGAATCTTCTGTAGAAACCAGCCATCCCCAAGAACCTCATGAGAGCTTTCCTGGTGGTAAGGACAGGGAAGCCAAGGATGGCCTCCACGTTAGCGCTCTTGCGGCGAACCTTGCCGTTCTCCACCACATGTCCCAGGTAGACCACCGTAAACTTCCGAAGGTGGAATTGGCCAGGTTGATTGTAAGCTCGGCTTCCTGCAACCGACCCATCAGCCTCCGAAGATGGGTCATATGTGTCACCCATTCGTCCGAAGTCACCACCAGGTCGTCCAGATATGCAGCTGTAACCTCCAAGTCTTGAGTGTTGCGGCCAGCCAGTAACATATTACGGCCCGCCTATAACATACTCCACTACCATCACCTTCTCCGCTTGTTACCTCGTTCGCCACCTCTCCGCCTCCCCTTCCACATCACCGTCTCGTGAACCTTCCACGCCACCGTCTCTTGAACCCTCCACGTCACCATTTCATGAAGCTACTGTCCCGAAGTTGGATTCACGCGGCCCCATTCGACTCAACCGGAAGTGTTAAGCCAGCTCTTGGCTTTCTGGAAGTCAGTTGAGGTCCAGGCCTCAACCAGTGAACACAACACCTCTTGGGTCTACCGTGGGATCAACCATCACCCAGCACTTCACCACTGCGACACGTCATAAGTATCACTTCCCCTCGTCCCGTGTTTTCCACATTGCCTCCATATAGGATTAAGATTATTGTTAGGTATTAAGTTGGGTTCTTTATTGTTGTATTTATTATTGTGTTATATGTATATGTGTATGTCATTTTCCTGTGTTTCATGTTATATATCTGTGTTTCATGTTTTATGTTATATCTATGTGTCAGTTTCATTATGGGTTATTAAAATAACTTTTTAAAGTGCTTCCTTTTGCGTTTCCTCACCGGTTGAACCTGAAGTGTTTTTTTTTTTTTTTATTGTTATTGTTCACCGGCTCCCCGATGCCAATCTTACCGGGTTAACCGGTGAACGTAACAATTTCAGCATGTTATGCACCAAAATTCAGAAATTCAGATAAAACACTACATTTGTGAAAATGTCTTGTTTATGTGTTTTAAGAAGGTGTTTTGTGAAAAAAAAACTATCTCGATTGAAAATCTTGTATATTCAAGTAATTTTATATTGTTATGCTTCAAAACGGTAAAACTGATGTAAACAAGCCAATATAGAGAAACAAAATTAAAAGTAACGAAAACATAATATTTTAGAATTTTAAGTTTTTTTTTCCACCAAAACACAGAAATGCAGGGAAAGCACAATATTTGCTGAAATAGCTAAAATATGTAAAAAAAACGGGTTATTTTGGTGTATTTCAGCATATTATGCACCTAACTCAAAAATTCAGATAAACCACTATATTTGTTATAATATAACGTCTTATGTGTTTTTAACTATCTCGATTGAAAATCTAATATATTCAAGTCATTTTATATTGTTATGGTTCAATACGATAAAATTGATGACAACAAGCTAATATAGAGAAAGAAAACTATAAGTAACGAAAATGTAATATTTTAGTCGTTTTCAGTTTTCTTTTTGCACCAAAACACACTATTCGTTGGATTAATTGAAATATGTCAAAAACGGGTTATTTTGGTGTATTTCAGCATATTATGCACCAAAACTCAAAAGTTCTGATAAAACATCTTATTTAAGTGTTTTTAAAGTGTTTTGTACAAAAAAAACTATCTCAATTGAAATTTTTTGTATATACAAGTCAATTTACATTGTTATGCTTCAAAACGGTAAAACTGATAAAACAAAAGTAAAAGTAACGAAAACGTGATATATTAGTTGTTTTCAGGTTTTTTGTACCAAAACACAGAAATGCAGGTAAAACACACTATTTCTTATATTAGCTGAAATATGTCAAAAACGGGTTATTTTGGTGTATATCAGCATATTGTTCACCAAAAATCAGAAATGCAGATAAAACACTAAATTTGTTAAAATGTCTTATTTATGTGTTTTTAAGGTGTTTTGTGAAAAAACATATCTCGATTAAGATTTTTGTATATTCAAGTAATTTTACATTGTTATGCTTGAAAACGATAAAATTGATGGAAAAAAGCCAATATAGAGAAAAAAAAAGTAAAAGTAACGAAAACGTGTTATTTTAGTAGTTTTCAGCTTTTTTTGCACGAAAACACATATATGCAGTCAAAACACAATATTTGTTGAATTAATTGAAATATGTCAAAAACAGGTTATTTTGGTGTATTTCAGCATATTATGCACCAAAACTCAAAAATTCAGATAAAACACTGTATTTGTTATTACTTCTTATTTATACGTTTGAAAATCTTGTATATTCAAATCAATTTACATTGTTATGCTTCAAAACGATAAAATTGATGAAAAAAAGCCAATATAGAAAAAGAGAAGTAAGAGTAACGAAAACGTGATATTTTAGAAGATTGAATCTTTTTTTGCACCAAAACACAGAAATGCAGGCAACACACTATTTGTTGATTTAACTGAAATATGTCAAAAACGGATTATTTTGGTGTATTTCAGCATATTATGCACCAAAACTCAGAAATGCAAATAAAACACAACCTCTGTTTAAACGTCTTTTTTTTTTATTTGTTTGTAAGGTGTTTTGTGAAAAAAAATTTGTATATTCAATTTATTTTACATTGTTATGCTTGAAAACGATAAAATTGATGAAAACAAGCCAATATAGAGAAACCAAAGTAAAAGTAAAGAAAATAAAGCACTACATTTGTTAAAACGTCTTGTTTATGTGTTTTTAAGGTGTTTTGTGAAAAACAAACTTTTGATTGAAAATTTTCTATATTCAAGTAATTTACTTTTTATGCTTTAAAACGATAAAATTAATGAAAACAAGTTAATATAGAGAAACAAAAGTAAAAGTAAGGAAAACGTGATATTTTAGTAGTTTTCAGCTTTTTTTGCACCAAAACACAGATATGCATGCAAAACACACTATTTGTTGAATTAATTGAAATATGTTCAAAACGGGTTATTTTGGTGTACTTCAGCAGATTATGCACAAAAACTCAGAAATGCGGATTAAAAACTAAATCTCGATTAAATTTTTTTTTATATTAAAGTAATTTTACATTGTTATGCTTGAAAACTTGTTATATTAACAGGTTTCAGCTTTTTTCCCAAAGTAACACAGAAATGCAGCCAAACCACACTCTTTGTTGAATTTACTGAAATATGTCAAAAACAGGTTATTTTCGAGTATTTAAGCATATTTTGCACCAAAACTCAGAAATGGAAATAAAACACAACATTTCTTGAATCTTCTTATTTATGTTTTTAAGGTGCTTTATGAAAAAAAAAAATCTGATTAAAATTTTTGCATATATGTCACTTTTACATTGCTTCAAAAAGGTTAAAACTGATGAAAACAAGCCAATATAGAGAAAGAAAAGTAAAAGTAACGAAAACGTAATACTTTAGTAGTTTTAAGATTTTTTTGCACGAAAACACAGAAATGCAGGCAAAACACACTATTTGTTGAATTAACTGAAATATGTCCAAAACGTGTTATTTAGGTATATTTCAGCTTGTTATGCACCAAAACTCAAAAATTTAGATAAAACACTACATTTGTTAAAACGTCTTATTTATGTTTTTTAAGGTGTTTTGTGAAAAAACGTCTTGAATGAAATTCTTGTATATTCAAGTCATATATGCTTCAAAACGATAAAATTGATAAAAACAAGCCAATAGAGAGAAAATAAATAAAATTAAGGAAAACGTGTTATTATAATATGTTTCAGCTTTTTTTTTTTTTTACCAAAACACATAAATGCAGGGAAAACACACTATTTGTTGATTTAACTAAAATATGTCAAAAACAGGTTATTTTGGTGTATTTCGTTATGTTATATACCAAATCACAGAAATACAGATAAAACACTACATTTGATAAAACGTCTTATTTATGTTTTTAAGGTGTTTTGTGAAAAAAAACTTTCGATTAAAATTTTTGTAAGTTACATTGTTATGCTTCAAAACGATAAAATTGATGAAAACTAGGCAATATAGAGAAAAAAAAGTAAAGGTTAGGAAAATGTGAAATTTTAGTATGTTTAAGCTTTTTTTGCACCAAAACACAAAAATGCAGGAAAAACACACTATTTGTTGAATTAGCTGAAATATGTGAAAAACGGGTTTAATTTGGTGTATTTCAGCATATTAAGCACCAAAACTCAGAATGCAGATAAAACACTATATATGTTGAAACGTCTTATTTATGTGTTTTAAAGGTGTTTTGTGAAAAAAACTATCTCGATTAAAATTTTTGTATATTCAAGTAATTTTACATTATGCTTGAAAACGATAAATTTGATGGAAAAAAGCCAATATAGAGAAAAAAATGTAAAAGTAAGGAAAACTTGTTATATTAACAGGTTTCAGCTTTTTTTCCACCATAACACAGAAATGCAGCCAAACTCTTTGTTAAATTAACTGAAATATGTCAAAAAACAGGTTATTTTCGAGTATTTAAGCATATTTTGCACCAAAACTCAGAAATGCAAATAAAACAATACATTTGTTAAATCGTCTTATGTGCTTTATGAAAAAAAAAAAAAAATGTGATTGACATTTTTGCATATTCGAGTCACTTTTACATTGTTATGCTTCAAAATGATAAAACTGATGAAAACAAGCCAATATAGAGAAAGAAAAGGAAAAGTAACGAAAACGTAATATTTTAGTAGTTTTAAGATTTTTTGCACGAAAACATAGAAATGCAGGCAAAACAAACTATTTGTTGAATTAACTGAAATATGTCCAAAACGTGTTATTTAGGTATATTTCAGCATGTTATGCACCAAAACTCAAAAATTTATATAAACCACTACATGTTAAAACGTCTTATTTATGTGTTTTTAAGGTGTTTTGTGAAAAAAAACGTCTTGATTGAAATTTTTGTATATTCAAGTCATTTTACATGTTTATGCTTCAAAACGATAAAATTGATAAAAACAAGCCAATAGAGAGAAAAAATTAAAATTAAGGAAAACGTGTCATTTTAATGTTTCAGCTTATTTTTTGTACCAAAACACAGAAATGCAGGGAAAACACACTATTTGTTGAATTAACTGAAATATGTCACAAACGGGTTATTTCGGTGTATTTCTTCATGTCATACACCAAATCACAGAAATGCAGATTAAACACTACATTTGTTAAAACATCTTATTTATGTGTTTTTAAGGTGTTTTGTGAAAAAAACTATCGATTAAAATTTTTGTATATTACGTTGTTATGCTTCAAAACGATAAAATTAATGAAAACTAGCCAATATAGATAAAAAATAAGTAAAAGTAAGGAAAACGTGTAATTTTAGTATGTAAGCTTTTTTTGTACCAAAACACAGAAATGCAGGGAAAACACACTATTTGTTGAATTAGCTGAAATATGTAAAAAACGGGTTTATTTTGGTGTATTTCAGCATATTATGCACCAAAACTCAGAAATGCATATAAAACACTACATTTGTTGAAACGTCTTATTTATGTGTTTTTAAGGTGTTTTGTGAAAAAAACTATCTCAATTGAAAATCTTGTGTATTCAAGTCATTTTACATTGTTATGCTTCAAAACAATAAAATTGATGAAAACAAGCCAATATAGAGAAACAAAAGTATAAGCAACGAAAACGTGTTATTTTAGTTTTCAGCTTTTTTTGCACCAAAACACAGATATGCAGGGAAAACACACTATTTCTTGAATTAATTGAAATATGTCAAAAACGGGTTATTTTGTTTTATTTCAGCATATTATGCACCAAAACTCAAAAATTCATATAAAACACTACATTTGTTAAAATAAAATGTCTTATTTATGTGTTTTTAAGGTGTTTTGTGAAAAAAAAAAATTATCTTGATTGAAAATCTTGTATATTTAAATCATTTTACATTGTCATACTTCAAAACAATAAAATTGATGTAAACAAGCCAATATAGAGAAGCAAAAGTAAAAGTAACGAAAATGAATTATTTTAGTAGTCTTTAGCTCTTTTTGCACCAAAAAAACAGAAATACAGGCAAAACACACTCTTTGTTGTATTAACTGAAAAATGTCCAAAACGTGTTTTTTTTTCGTTAATTTTAGCATGTTATTTACCAAAACTCAGAAATGCAGATAAAACACATTTGTTAAAACATCTTATTTTTGTGTTTTTAAGATGTTTTGTGAAAAAAAACTATTTCCATTAAAAACTTTATTTATTCAAGTCATTTTGCATTGTTATGCTTAAAAACGATAAAAAAAATGATGAAAACAAGCGAATATAGATAAACCAAAGTAAAAGTAATGAAAACGTGTTATTTTAGCAGGTTTCAGCTTTTTCTTTGCACCAAAACACAGAAATTGAGGCAAAAGTTAGGTGAAATATGTCAAGAAAAGGGTTATTTGGGTGTATTTAAGCATATTGTGCACCAAAACTAAAAAATGCAGATAAAACACTACATTTGTTAAAACCTCTTATTGATGTGTTTTTAAGATGTTTTGGAAAAAAAAAACAATCTCGATGGAAAACTTTGTATATTTAAGTTATTTTGCATTGTTATGCTTAAAAACAATAAAAAATGATGAAAACAAGCCAATATAGATAAACAAAGTAAAAGTAAGAAAAACGTGTTATTTTAGCAGGTTTCAGCTTTTTTTTTTTACACCAAAACACAGAAATGGAGGCAAAACACACTATTTGTTAACTTAGCTGAAATATGTCAAAAAAGGTTTATTTGGGTGTATTTCAGCATATTATGCAGAAAAATGCAGATAAAACACTACATTTGTTAAAACGTCTTATTGATGTGTTTTTTGATAAAAACTATCTCGATTGAAAACTTTGTATGTTCAAGTCATTTTACGTTGTAATGCTTCAAAATAATAAAACAGATGAAAACAACCCAATATAGAGAAACAAAACTAAAAGTAACGAAAACGTGATATTTTAGTTGTTTTCAGCTTTTTTGCACCAAAACACAGAAATGCAGGTAACACACTATTTGTTAAATTAGCTGAAATATGTATATCAGCATATTATGTACCAAAAAAACTATCTCGATTTAAAATCTTGTATATTTAAAACATTTTACATTGTTATGCTTCAAAACGATAAAATTAATGAAAACAAGTTAATATAGAGAAACAAAAGTAAAAGTAACGAAAATGTGTTATTTTAGTAGTTTTTAGCTTTTCTTGCACCAAAACATAGAAATGCAGGCAAAGCACACTATTTGTTGAATTACCTGAAATATGTCAAAAACGTGTTATTTTGCTGTATTTCAGCATGTTATGCACCAAAACTCAGAAATGCAGATAAAACACAACATTAGTTACAACGTCTTATTTATGTGTTTTTAGGATGTTTTGTTAAAGAAAACTATCTCCATCAATAACCTTGTATATTCAAGTAATGATGAAAACAAGCCAATTAAGATAAACCACAGTAAAAGTAATGAAAACGTGTTATTTTAGCAGGTTTCAGCTTTTTTTTTACACCAAAACACAGAAATGGAGGCAAAAGACACTATTGTCAAGTTAGCTGAAATATGTTAAAAAAGAGTAAAGATAAAACACTACATTTGTTAAAACGTCTTATTGATGTGTTTTAAGGTGTTTTATGATGAAAACTATCTCGATTGAAAACTTTGTATGTTCAAGTCATTTCACGTTGTTATTTTTATTATTTTTTTTTTTTTTTTTTACATTACAAGGGCACTGGCCAAGGGGAAAACAAAGTGTTGGAAAAAAAAACATCCCGTTATGCTTCAAAACGATCAAATTAAAGGAAACAAGCCAATATATAGTGTTACGAGTTCACCCCCGGCTGCTGCGGTTAGCTGCTACAGCTCACTAGACGGTTATGCTGGCAAAATCGCCAACTTTGTTACGGTCAGTACAGTGGGGATTATAAATCACTCCACAGAGTCCTCACTACTACAACTTGCAGCCGACGTAACCCTCAGGTTCTTTCAAGGTCGCCAACAGTGTATAATTTCCCCCCACTGTAAGGGAATCTCCTCAGCAACTCCTTCTCCTCCTATACCCAACCAAGTACAATTTATAAATGGTAGATGTTAGGTGTAACAGGGCGAGGCCTTAATATCCCATAGAGAAACCGGCCACAATGACAATTCCACCCACTTCTCTATGAAGTATTAATGCCTCTCCACACGCCCTGTCCACAGACTGTGATAACTCACAGACCGGAACAACGCGCGCGGTATATTATATACTTATACTATCCTACTACAAGTGCTTACTAACACCTGTTAGACTGACATCCCTAATCTATTTCTACTGCAATATATGATGTGTACAGCACATCCGGTGATGTACACACAAGCCCAGACAGCACCTACGGGTGACACCAGCTATACACGAGTTCAAATACTCGTCGCAGACAAGTCTGACGGACAACCCTACGCAATACTGGCCGACATGAAGCCTCTCAGCATTCAACAGTGTGTGTGGCTACTACCACTACAATACAGTTTACCACTGAAACTATACAAAAGATGGTGGGGGCACACAGCCGCCCACCAAACCCACTGGTGACCACGGCCACCTACAAACAAACAATCAGGACGAGACAGTAACGTGTCTCTCCGCGTCACCACACCACGAGGGACGAACGCACAACAGGAAATGCAGCCCCAACCGGCTACACTTTCCTCAGGACAACAAGCCCGTTGTCCTAGACAGCCACGGTCTACCCAGTAGCAAGCCAGCTACTCAACAGGAGGGCACAACTCCCAGACCAATGGCTAGCGAGTAACAGGAACAGCCCAGCAACACGTGTCTCCCCTCTGTGCCAGAACCAAGAGCGAGCGTGTCTACCTCCGCTCTGTACTGATGTGAAGCTCGCAGGCGTGCAAAATAGTGGAAACAAAGAGGGGGGTGTGGCCGCACAGCGGAACAGCAACAGCCCGCGCTTGGGCCAGAGACTATACATATAAAATATTTAAATAAAGGGGAAATAATGCGCTGGCCCTCATACGCCCTCCCTTAAAAGAAAAAAAATAAATAAATAAATAAAAAACATTTACAAAATTTTTTTAAAAGGCACAGAACTGATTAAAGGGAATGGCCCCGGGACAGACAATCAGCTACAACGTTGTCTGCTCCTCTTATTTATCTTACTATGACATTGTACTCCTTGGCTCACTCTGTATGGGGGCCACTTGACAGGCTTTTCGTCCCCAACATTAATATCGTGTGTTTTTAACTGTCCTGCCCGGGACGCGAAAATTTTTTTCCCAAACGATTTGGAGTGTGGGGGCGGGGCTTAAGTGATGCATGTGTAGAGAAAACGAATTTTATGGGTAACTTTAAGTGATGCGTGTCTAGAGAAAACGAATTTTATGGCTGACTTAATTATAATATATTATTAACAATCACATTCTCTCTCTCTCTCTCTCTCTCACACACACACACACAGAGACACTCTCTCTCTCTCTCTCTCTCTCTCTCTCTCTCTCTTGAATATGGAATATAAATCTACAACTTTGGGGTAGACGTAGCTCCTGAGGTAAACTACTGGAGAGGAATTCTGTGGATACGTGACAGGTAATACAATAGTCACTCTTGCTAGTTTTCTATAGAGCGCGTCGTTTCTCACGCGTACGAAACAGGTACCGTCATCACAAGCACGACTGTCAACAGGCAGATATGAAAAGGTTTCCCTCTCCTGTGTGTAATACTTTGAAGGTATGTTTCAAATACTCTTACTTTATATCTTATGTGTAGCCTACTCATTATGTTCATAGTCACAGTATTAAGAGTTCCGCACCACAGGAAGTGTCCATGCAATAATGTTTTGTGTGGGTACGTTTAGTGGTCATGAATGACACTTAACATTACATGAGCATTTTAGCATCATCTCAGTCATTTAGTTTGATTTTTTTGTGCACAATAATATCTACTTCAGCACCTGAACTGTAGCAAACCAATCTGCATTATGTCTCCTATATAATATATGTAGCTATACATTCACGTGTAATTTTATTTACCACATTTGTAACTATGCTAGACTAAAATGCCTGAAACCAATTTTAGGTTTCGAGCGTGGAGAATCGTTAAATCAAGAGCAGGTACCGCCATAGAAAATAAGACATCAGAAAATTTCCTTCCTCCGTGTGCCATGCCTTGAAAGGTATGTTTCAAACAATTTTACCTTGTATCTGAAATGTACTCATTAAGTTTATTAGTCATAATACTGTATGAGAGCTCCACTACAAGTGGTTGTATATATATATATATATATATATATATATATATATATATATATATATATATATATATATATATATATATATATATATATATATATATATATATATATATATATATATATATATATATATATATATATATACATATATATACATATATATATATATATATATATATATATATATATATATATATATATATATATATATATATATATATATATATATATATATATATATATATATATATATATATATTATATTTGATTGATTGATTGATTGTTACACAAAGGTTAATATACGTGATGAAGTTTTACATCTTAACTGCCTTACCTCCATAAAACCTTTACATGAATGACATTAAATGGAAATCTGTTATTTATTATAGCGACAGTTCAACCTCTGGATTTGTCTCTCCCCGAATAGGCTATACATGTGCTAAGGACGGTACGCACAGACGGTACACATGTCATCGGAACTTGACATGCATCCTTCTGAGTCATCAACTATGGATGCATCTATATATTTAAATCTGTGTGATTTCGACAGTTCAAGGGGGAAAAATGACATTTCCATCAAGAGTTACCCAGACCTATATGTAAGTTTTCTGCAGTTGCTTAATACATAACTAAGAGGAGTAATTTTTATATGCTCTGTTGATTATCAATTCTCAGATGCTTCTGCTTTCAGAAATTTAGGTTCAGAATATTAGAATGCAGCAAGTAATTTATACCTATTATTGTACTTTACATGTTTGTTGCAGGATTCCTTACCAACTGGTTATGATTATCATATTTGCAAGCATCAAGTCGTGGACAAAGGATATGAAGCAGAGTTTAGAATAGCCATTGACAGTGAAGAAAGTGCTAGAACTTGGATCAAACAATACCAAAAGATTAGTAAGGTTACTCTCCGGGTAGCAGCAACAAAGCCTACAAGTGGTAAGGCGAACCTTTTCAAAATCTTCTATCGATGCCAACACAAGACATTGCCACGTTCAGTGACAGCCAATCAGAAAACTTCATCTAAGAACACACATTGTCCAGCACAACTTAATTTGACTGTTAAAGGAATACCTGCACAACTGAACAAGTAAGTTCCACCGATTAATCCTAAGTACGGGAGTTTACTCGTACATGTAGTCGTACGTAGTTTTAGTAAAAAAAATTAACAGGTAACACTATGAACATTATACCTAAATGATAACATAATAGCATAAGATAATGTTGGAAACTGCAAAATGCCTACATGACTGAGGAATTGAAATGGTTCAAGGGTATCAATAATAGCAATATAAGCAGTTTTGATAATTGGTTCATAGTCAAGACAGAACTAGAATCAACGGGTTTAAGTTGGATAAATTTCGTTTTAGAAGAGATATTGGTTAAAACTGGTTCGGTAAATAGAGAAGTCGACACCTGGAATAGTCTTCTTAATAGTGTAGTTAGTAGGAATACTTTATATAAAATCAAGAAGCTACACAGACTCTTTTGTGTGATCTTACGTTAATTCCCCAAGGGAACAACTGACCATTTCATATGCCAATATTAAGAGCATTACAGCCTTCATTAAGTCGCTTGAGGGTGCTCCGTGATAATGACGCTCGGCTCATAACTGAGAGAGCTTGGGTTCGAATCCCGCGAAGTGGAATTATTTTTGGCTATTTTTCCGTAAGCCCTAACCGTCTGTCCACCCAAGAAGTGAAATGGGTATCTGTTGTCATTTTGGGGGCTGTGACCCGTTTCCATGGGTCCTGTCCTCCTCAACTGTAATTTCTTCCACTTCTGTTTCTCTCTGGCATATGATCTTCGATGTTATTCCAGTCTTAACTAAACTTTCAACATTAATATTCTGGTCCATGAAACAAGGCATCGAAGATAAGAAAATATACTTAATTTAGATTAAAACATCTATGTCAGATAAATTGCTGTAAATTCTACAGTTAACTGAAATCTACATCTTCTCCATTCTAGATCCAAAATGAAGACCTTCACTTGCCGATCTATCCAACTGTGGTCAAGATCAAATACACTCATAACCACATGATCAACAGTGCAGATACCCTTAAGCATAGAGATGTTAGTGAGGATACCATAGAGATCTTAAAAAACCTGTATGCCAAAGGCCATTCTCCTGCATCTGCACTGAACACACATAAGTTAGACATGCAACTGCAACATGAGAAAGACTATGTTTACGAAGCTGCAGATCGTGCCAATTGTCCAGATATAGTTCTGCCACAGGTAAGATTAAGAAATTCGGTTAATCTAAATTAAATTCAGTTCTTTTATATCAAGTTGAATTTGTAAACTTCAGGGTTTCAATTTGACGTAAAGTTATTTCTATTTTGGGGTGAAATCGTGATGTGAACAAGTTTTACTTAAATTTATTTGCTAATAAATATTCTCACTATTCTAGGCTGTACAAGAAGATATTTAACAAAACCTATGGTGCTGCAAGTGGTGAGCAGATGCTGCATGATTTGGAAGCAGCCATAGAAAACTACAATAGTGAGCAAGGAGAGATGTGTGGTAAAATAAGACATAAATGGCAAGATTGTGATTGCTCTTTGTACACCACTAATGAAACGTGTGCATCAAAACCATGACTACAGTGGGGAACTTGTGTTTATTGATGTATCAGGAGGTATGGACAGATACGATTGTCGAATCTTCATGATGTTGACCCACAGTGCAGCAGGCGGTTTGCCACTTGGATGCATTATTGTCACATCTGAGTCGCGTGACTGCATAACTCAGGCTTTACGGCTCTACCTAGAGATCTTACCGAAAGATGGATTCTTTGGTCGAGGTTCGAGAGGACCCTTGGTGTTTTTGTCTGATGACAGTGAGGCAGAAAGGCAGAGTCTTCACGAGGTCTTTCCGGAGGCTACGTTGATTCTCTGTGTTTTTCACTTGCTCCAAGCAGTTTGGAGATTCTTGTGGGAAGGGAAGAACAATATCAGAAAGGATCATCGTCCTCAGTTGCTTTCAGCTGTGAAGAAAATGACATTTGCCGGCAGTGTTATAGCTCTTGAGGAGGCTTATGCTGAGATACAAGCTAATGATATAGCAAGCCTGTACCCAAACTATTTGGCCCACTGTAAGAAGTTGTATGATCGTCGTCAGGCATGGGCTGTGTGCTACCGGCATCACCTGCTTGTCCGTGGGAACAACACAAACAACTATGCAGAAGCAGCCATGAGGATTCTCAAGGATCAAATTTTGAACGTGTCCGTGCATATAACATGGTACAGTTACTGGACTTCTTGGTGACACGACTGCCGTCTTATTATGAACGCCGTTTGATAGACCTTGCCAATGGGCGTGTGAATGTCACTGTTTCAAGAGATTTCTCCTGGAGGATCATCAATCCCCAAAGGTGACATAATTAAGGTAGATGGCCATAACTATGAAGTGAGGAGCCAGTCAAAACAAGATATAGTCCACCATATTGATACATCAATTTGGACATGCACATGTACGGCTGGGATGAATGGTGCCCCATGTAAACACCAATATGCTGTTGTGAAAAATTTTGGGAGTCATCACTGAATTTTCTTCACTTGAGGGATCCACACCAGCGTGAGCACCTGCTTTTCATTGCCACTGGAGAAAAGAATGTGCGTCCAGGATGGTTTACACCACTGCCCATTACTGGAATGACAACAGATGTGAATCCCGAGGGCATGGCCAACGGTGGTGATGTTGAGCCGATGCCAAGTACCAGTAGTGGTACTGCTGAGATGTTACAGCAAAATGAAGTCAATGTGAGGAGCAGCAATCTCTCTGATTATGAGAACGACGACATCGTCAATGCTGGTGCTATTAAACTTGCTTCAACGGAAGCTTCTCTTCACAGCTGTACCACACGGCTCATAGAAAAGTTGAGAAAAGACCCAGGAGAATTAATTGAACCAGCTGAAGCTTTTATAAGACAATTTAACTCTATAAAACTAATTCTGCACTTGCTACTGCCCTTAAAACCTTTGGAAAATACACAGGGGCATCATTGGCTTTGTCCAGCTTCAAGAAAGGCAAAATGTGTAATAAAAAGGGAACAGCAATCAAGGTTCAGCCTGCTGCAGTTAGTCGTCGCTCAACTGTACTTGGGGGCAGGAGATGTTTGCACACTGGTCGTAAAGTCAAGGATACCTGTGACAGTGAAATAAAAAAGCGTAAGGTGGCAGACAGTAGCCAGCTGATGCCGAAAAAGAAACCAAGAAAAGCTCCTCACTCTCTAAGTCAGTGTGTTGCAAACAATGAAGGAATTGGTCAAAATAAATATTCCAAGTGGTAATATTACGGTAAGCATAATGGTAATCATGGATGAGACTGTGTGTGTGTGTGTGTGTGTGATGGTGGTATACATTGTGGTGGGTGATGGTGGTGGTGGTGTGCTAGTGCGGTGTAATAGGAGGCGGTGGTATTGTGCTGCAGTATGGCGGATGGTGTTGGTGTAGTGGGTGCAGTGAAGTGGTGGTGGTGGTGTCGTGGTGCTGGTACAGCGTAGTGAGTGGTGGTTTTAATTGTGGAGTGTTGTGGGTGGTGGTGGTGGGTGTGATTGTGGTGGTAAAAGTAACGGTGATACTACTGATGTTCATCTTACAGTTAGTGTACTGAATATGTATGCATGGCTGAATATATAGGTAATATTATATTGTTTGTGTTCATAAAATAGGCAATGCTCAGATACCCGGAAAATTGGTTTTATGCATTATTATATTGTTTGTATTCATAAAATTGGCAATGTTCAGATACCCGGAAAATTGGTTTTATGCATTATTATATTGTTTGTATTCATAAAATTGGCAATGTTCAGATACCCGGAAAACTTATTTTATGCATTCGTGGATCACGAATTATGTACTCGCTAGCTGTGTTAATAAAATAATGTTTAGTTACCCATAAAATTATGTGTCTGTACTCATTTAACACGAATTATGATGTACTGCCTGTGCTAATAAAATACTGAGTGATGATGGTGGTGAACAAAAACACTACTTATTCAGTGTGTGAGAGAGAGAGAGAGAGAGAGAGAGAGAGAGAGAGAGAGAGAGAGAGAGAGAGAGAGAGAGAGAGAGAGAGAGAGAGAGAGAGAGAGAGAGTGTGTGTGTGTGTGTGTGTGTGTGTGTGTGTGTGTGTGTGTGTGTGTGTGTGTGTGTGTGTGTGTGTGTGTGTGTGTGTGTGTGTGAGAGAGAGAGAGAGAGAGAGAGAGAGAGAGAGAGAGAGAGAGAGAGTGTGTGTGTGTGTGTGTGTGTGTGTGTGTGTGTGTGTGTGTGTGTGTGTGTGTGTGTGTGTGTGTGTGTGTGTGTGTGTGTGTGTGTGTGTGTGTGTGAGAGAGAGAGAGAGAGAGAGAGAGAGAGAGAGAGAGAGAGAGAGAGAGAGAGAGAGAGAGAGAGAGAGAGAGTGTGTGTGTGTGTGTGTGTGTGTGTGTGTGTGTGTGTGTGTGTGTGTGTGTGTGTGTGTGTGTGTGTGTGAGAGAGAGAGAGAGAGAGAGAGAGAGAGAGAGTGAGTGTGAGAGAGAGAGAGAGAGAGAGAGAGAGAGAGAGAGAGAGTGTGTGTGTGTGTGTGTGTGTGTGTGTGTGTGTGTGTGTGTGTGTGTGTGTGTGTGTGTGTGTGTGTGTGTGTGTGTGTGTGTGTGTGTGTGTGTGTGTGTGTGTGTGTGTGTGTGTGTGTGTGTGTGTGTGTGTGTGTGTGTGTGTGTGTGTGTGTGTGTGTGTGTGTGTGTGTGTGTGTGTGTGTGTGTGTGTGTGTGTGTGTGTGTGTGTGTGTGTGTGTGTGTGTGTGTGTGTGTGTGTGTGTGTGTGAGAGAGAGAGAGAGAGAGAGAGAGAGAGAGAGAGAGAGAGAGAGAGAGAGAGAGAGAGAGAGAGAGAGAGAGAGAGAGAGAGAGAGAGAGCGTGTGATTGTTAATAAAATATCATGAAGTTACCCATAAAATTCGTTTTCTCTACACACGCGTGACTTAAGCCCCGCCCCCACACTCCAAATCATTTGGGAAAAAAAATTTCGCGCCCGGGACACTGCTAAACACTGAAGAGTACTTTCTCAGCCGCCGAAGCAACTCATATTGCTGATCCCCTAAATGTGCAACCTTCTTCAAGAGATGGAGGCTATTTCGTTCCCACTGCCCTGTAGGAACAACAGGTTCAGGCCCGATAACTTCTGGAGCCTCTTCCTCCCGGCAGAGAAATAAAACTGAAGATGCCTCTTGCACGGCAGAACTAAAAGAGCCCTTCTGGCTAGTAGAACGAAAATAGGGCTTCAGCATGTTAACGTGACACAGCTGAGCCCTCTTGCGCCGGTCAGGAGTGACCACCAGGTAGTCGAGGTCACTTACCTTCTTCTCTATAATATAGGGGCCACTATAGCGGGCAGCAAGCGGCTGGCCCTGAAGTGGTAACAGCACGAGCACTTCATCTCCAGGGGCAAAACTCCGATACTCGGCCCTTCGGTCATAATACCCCTTCATACTCTGCTGGGCCTTACACAAGTGAGCCTGCGCCACCTCTAATGCCTTGGCTAGTCTCTCTCGACTGCTCATAATGCTCTTAAGCAGTGAGACAGGGCGCTCAGGCGACGGCTGACACCAAAGCTGCGTTTTTTAATGCCCCTACGGCTAGACCTCACCTTAAGGCAGGCTTAAGCAAAACCTGGGACAATGGAAAACGGGCCTGCTAGACCTTCGATCACGTGACCAGTCACCAGCTGACAGATGACAACAATAAAGATGGCAGACGAACAGGAAGTGCAAGATATGCTGCAGCTTTGTAACTTATCTTTCCAACATAACATAACATAACATAACATAAATAATAGGATAGCAAAGGGCCACCAGGGCCCATCTAGGTTATCCTGTATCAGTCGCACAGCGACCTCGTCATCAGTACTTAAAGTTACACTTACAAGTACACAATACATTATATACTAATTCTAAATATTTGGCCCATTAACAGGGTAAGTCCTGCAGCGAAATCCTCTACAATTTGTGGTCCCCATACATGGGGATCATGTCTTGTTTAACTATAGTAAATTTCTTATAAAACTATCATGCAGCGCTATACATAATTATAAATCTAATAAATTTAAGTGCTTATCTAATCTGTTTTAAACATTGTCAAACTAGTGCTATTTACAACCGTCTCTGGCAATGCATTCCAGAAGTCTACCACCCTATGACTAAAGAAATATTTTCTTATATCTAACCTGCAGCCTTGCTTTCTAATCTTCCTGCCATGATTTGTAGTCCTACTTCCCTCCTCTAAGGTAAAGAAAGATCTCACATCTATGTAGTTTGTATCTGAGAACATTTTAAATATCCCCTCTTATACATCTCCTCTCAAATTAAAACATGTTTAATGCCTTTAATCTATCTCTATACTCCAGGCGCTTCAAAGCTGGTATCATCCTAGTTGCTATCTTTCCTCCCTGCATCAACAGTCCAGTCCATCATGTTTCCAGACTTGCCAGAGATACCAGAAGATACTGAAACAGCATTCAGTTTGGTGCAGAACTATCAACAGCAGCTAATGGAACATTCATTCGTCATGTCTTATTTGTTTATTTACATGTGACGTCACAACTGGCTAGCGGAAAGTCGAGCCTGCTCTGCAGCTGGCTTGAGTTTGGCCGGCCCTGCCTTAAGGCGGGCTACGCTCTGGCTCAAGTTTGGGGACATGAAAGAACACAAAATGACGTCAGCCTTAAGCCAGGCTTAAGGCTGCCTTAAGCGTGGACTATCAAAAACGCGCCTCAAGCCTCCCGAACTACGTCGAGCGGTCCACGCACTCGGTGTCCAAACACTAGCTGATTGGGTGAGAAACCCAAGGACTCAGTGGGCGCTTCTCTCACCGCAAATAAGACAAAAGGGACACCCTCGTCCCAATCCTTATCTCTCTCCATGCAGAAACTCTTGAGCATGGTTTTGAGAGTTTGATGATGTCTCTCCAGGGTTCCCTGAGACTGTGGATGATAAGCACTGGACACAATATGCTTGATCCCCCACGCAGTCATCGTATCCTCAAACAACTTTGAAGTAAAGTTGGTTCCCTGATCTGACTGCAGCTCTGCTGGCAATCCAAAGTGTGTAAAGAAGGTTAACAACGCCTTCAGCACCACCTTAGAGTGAGTGCTTCTCAGGGGAATTGCTTCAGGGTACCGCGTGGTAACATCCATTATGGTCAACAGATACTTGTGACCAGCCCTGGTAGTAGGCAGAGGACCTACTATATCAATCAAAACCCTCGTGAAGGGAGGATCAACAGCAAGGATAGGGTGGAGTGGCGCCACAGGGGGGTGTCTGATTAGGCTTGCCCACCACTTGACAAGTGTGGCAGCACTTAAGAATTGTGGCTACTTCTCCAGACATGCTGGGCCACCAAAAATTGCGACGCAGGCGAGCAACGGTCTTTCGGATGCCCAGGTGTCCAGCCAAGGGCCCCTCATGTGCCAACAGCACAAGTGCCTCACGCAGCTTCTGCGGCACAACTACTTGCAATAACTCACCACCGTCACTCTCCTGCCATCTACGACACAACACCCCTTGATGCAATACAAACTCCTCCCTGCCCTCCAACTCCTCACTTCCCTCACCCACTCGAGCAAAGAAGGAGGCCAACGCCGGGTCCTCCTGCTGCCTACGAATGAGCTCTGCAGGCTCTAGTTGGGTAAGAGAAAGGGGGACTATAGGGTCATGGGGTTGAGGCAACGCTGCAACCCTACGTCCCACACGGCATCGAGGACGGAGAGCTGGCCCAGGCTGCTCCGCTCCTGCCATGTGATCCGGTAAGTCCTCAGAAGGATCATCACCACCAGCCAGGCAAGGGAACAGCTCGCTCCCTGCCTCCAAGATGCTCCACAGGGGGGAGAAACCTCCAACCTCCCCGCAGAACTGGAAGTCTCCCCACCCTGGGCGCCAACTTCCAACAACCTGCCTGACTTATGCTGGGGCCTGTGCTGAACATCAGAGCCCTCAGCCTCCACACCAGGAAGCGACTCAGCACGAGTGCTCCCTCCGGAGTGCTCTGCAGAGTGAGGATAACCATCAAACAACTCAGCTACACCCAACACTCCGTCCTCACTCTCAGCAACAACTCCCAAAGCCGAGTCCGGTGCATTAACAAGTGACTCTACACCGTCACCGTCAGCCTCTACACCTGAACTCAATGGTGAGCCCAACACTGGCTCCACCACATCAGCACTGTTACTCCCATCTGGAGTCAATCCCACCTGGCTGCTAGCAACCTCCTGGGTAGTAACAGGCTCTCTCAGCCCAGCGGGCCTGAGAGCGGGTAACAACATTTACCGAGTCTTGCACCACTGGCCCAGACTCTTCAGCAACCTCATTCTCATCAGAGGTTGGGATCCATACACGACCACCAGCCAAATCATTCCCAAGCAGGAAGTCCACTCCTGCGATTGGCAGTTCGTCTGCCACTGCTACCTGCGCCGTAGCAGTGACAAGAGGACATGACAGCGTCACTTCAGCCGTCACGAACTCCTCCACAGTGTTAAGTCCACGACACAACACTGCCTTACTAGATGTCACCTTCTTCCCAGTGACATTTCGGCACACTGACTGCTGTGCTACCGTATCACGCAGTACAGTAATGGGATACTTTGTGCCATCAATCTCAACCGTGCCTCCACACAGGAAAGGACGGCACCAGTCGAGCTCACTATCCTTAACAACAGCGGGCGAAGCAACAGGGGAGGGACAGGTGGGCCAACCTGCTCTCTCTCCTCCAAACACAACTCAGGCACACACCGTGCCTTCTCACTTCTAAAGCCTGAGGGAGCAGTCAATTCATCACCACAAACTTTATCTGGCCACACCAACAAGGCAACTGGTTTCTGCGAGGACTTTGGAGTTTCAGCTGTTACTAATCTTGGGCAATTGAACTTAAAATGCCCTTTCATTCGGCAGTGATAGCACGTAGGCTGGGAATCATACTTGGGCGTTTTAGAGGCCGCCTTCCCCGCCGTCCCGTCCTTCGCAGAAAAAGGAGGGGTGGGGGCCTGGGGCTTTCAAAAACCCATTTTACTGCCGAACCCAGTGTATCGCCTAAAGTAGCCTGGAGAGCCCGAGGAAGAACTGCCACCACTCCCTGGGCCTCCCTTAGGACCACCTTCCTTACGACTCCAACTCCCAGGCTGCTGCACAGGACGGTGGGCCAACACATAATCATCAGCCCATGTAGCAGCCTCCTTCAAGGTCCTAAACCTCTTCTCCCTCAACAGAGGTACCAGCTCCTTATCAGCAATATCAATAAACTGCTCCATAACTACTAACTCCTTCAAAGCCTCGAGAGAGTCAACACCCTCGCTAGCAACCCATCTCTCAAACACTTGCTCCAGTGAACGAGCACACTCGAGGTAGGAGTCACTTGCTCGCTTCCTCTTTCCTCTGAATTGCAAGCGATAGGCTTCTGGTCGCAGCTCATATGCCCGCAAAACACACTATTTGTTAACTTAGCTGAAATATGTCAAAAAAGGTTTATTTGGGTGTATTTCAGCATATTATGCAGAAAAATGCAGATAAAACACTACATTTGTTAAAACGTCTTATTGATGTGTTTTTTGATAAAAACTATCTCGATTGAAAACTTTGTATGTTCAAGTCATTTTACGTTATAATGCTTCAAAATAATAAAACAGATGAAAACAACCCAATATAGAGAAACAAAACTAAAAGTAACGAAAACGTGATATTTTAGTTGTTTTCAGCTTTTTTGCACCAAAACACAGAAATGCAGGTAACACACTATTTGTTAAATTAGCTGAAATATGTATATCAGCATATTATGTACCAAAAAAACTATCTCGATTTAAAATCTTGTATATTTAAAACATTTTACATTGTTATGCTTCAAAACGATAAAATTAATGAAAACAAGTTAATATAGAGAAACAAAAGTAACGAAAATGTGTTATTTTAGTAGTTTTTAGCTTTTCTTGCACCAAAACAGAAATGCAGGCAAAGCACACTATTTGTTGAATTAACTGAAATATGTCAAAAACGTGTTATTTTGCTGTATTTCAGCATGTTATGCACCAAAACTCAGAAATGCAGATAAAACACAACATTAGTTACAACGTCTTATTTATGTGTTTTTAGGATGTTTTGTTAAAGAAAACTATCTCCATCAATAACCTTGTATATTCAAGTCATGATGAAAACAAGCCAATTAAGATAAACCACAGTAAAAGTAATGAAAACGTGTTATTTTAGCAGGTTTCAGCTTTTTTTTTACACCAAAACACAGAAATGGAGGCAAAAGACACTATTGTCAAGTTAGCTGAAATATGTCAAAAAAGAGTAAAGATAAAACACTACATTTGTTAAAACGTCTTATTGATGTGTTTTAAGGTGTTTTATGATGAAAACTATCTCGATTGAAAACTTTGTATGTTCAAGTCATTTCACGTTGTTATTTTTTTTTATTTTTTTTTTTTATTACATTACAAGGGCACTGGCCAAGGGAAAACAAAGTGTTGGAAAAAAAACCATCCCGTTATGCTTCAAAACGATCAAATTGAAGGAAACAAGCCAATATATTATAGTGTTACGAGTTCACCCCCGGCTGCTGCGGTTAGCTGCTACAGCTCACTAGACGGTTATGCTGGCAAAATCGCCAACTTTGTTACGGTCAGTACAGTGGGGATTATAAATCACTCCACAGAGTCCTCACTACTACAACTTGCAGCCGACGTAACCCTCAGGTTCTTTCAAGGTCGCCAACAGTGTATAATTTCCCCCACTGTAAGGGAATCTCCTCAGCAACTCCTTCTCCTCCTATACCCAACCAAGTACAATTTATAAATGGTAGATGTTAGGTGTAACAGGGCGAGGCCTTAATATCCCATAGAGAAACCGGCCACAATGACAATTCCACCCACTTCTCTATGAAGTATTAATGCCTCTCCACACGCCCTGTCCACAGACTGTGATAACTCACAGACCGGAACAACGCGCGCGGTGTATTATATACTTATACTATCCTACTACAAGTGCTTACTAACACCTGTTAGACTGACATCCCTAATCTATTTCTACTGCAATATATGATGTGTACAGCACATCCGGTGATGTACACACAAGCCCAGACAGCACCTACGGGTGACACCAGCTATACACGAGTTCAAATACTCGTCGCAGACAAGTCTGACGGACAACCCTACACACCACTGGCCGACATGAAGCCTCTCAGCATTCAACAGTGTGTGGCTACTACCACTACAATACAGTTTACCACTGAAACTATACAAAAGATGGTGGGGGCACACAGCCGCCCACCAAACCCACTGGTGACCACGGCCACCTACAAACAAACAATCAGGACGAGACAGTAACGTGTCTCTCCGCGTCGCCACACCACGAGGGGACGAACGCACAACAGAAAATGCAGCCCCAACCGGCTACACTTTCCTCAGGACAACAAGCCCGTTGTCCTACACAGCCACGGTCTACCCAGTAGCAAGCCAGCTACTCAACAGGAGGGCACAACTCCCAGACCAATGGCTAGCGAGTAACAAGAACAGCCCAGCAACACGTGTCTCCCCTCTGTGCTAGAACCAAGAGCGAGCGTGTCTACCTCCGCTGAAGGCTACCTCTGTACTGATGTGAAGCTCGCAGGCAGGGGGTGTGAGTGTGACCGCACGGCGCACAGCTGAACAGCAACAGCCCGCGCTTGGGCCAGAGACTATACATATAAAATAATTAAATAAAGGGGAAATAATGCGCTGGCCCTCACAATAGAAACAAAAGTAAAAGTAACGAAACGTGTTATTTTAGTATTTTTAAGATTTTTTTGCACCAAAACACAGAAATTCATGAAAACAAGCCAATATAGAGAAACAAAAGTAAAAGTAGCGAAAATGTGTTGTTTTAGTAGTTTTCAGATTTTTATGCACGAAAACACAGAAATGCAGGCAAAACACACTATTTGTTGAATTAACTGAAATATGTCCAAAATGTGTTGTTTGGTAGATATCAGCATGTTATCCATTAAAAATCAGAAATGCAGATAAAACACTATATATGTTAAAACGTCTTATCTATGTGTTTTTAAGATTGATTTTCGATTGAAAACCTTGTATATTCAAGTCATTTTACATTATTATGGTTAAAAACGAAAAAAAATGATGAAAACAAACCAATATAGATAAACCAAAGTAAAAGTAAGAAAAACGTCTTATTTTAGCAGGTTTCAGGTTTTTTTTTTACACCAAAACACAGAAATGGAGGCAAAACACACTATTTGTTAACTTATCTGAAAAATGTCAAAACAGGGTTATTTTGGTGTATTTCAGAATATTATGCACACAAACACAAAAATGCAGATAAAACACTACATTTCTTAAAATGTCTTATTGATGTGTTTATAAGGTGTTTTATGATAAAACTGTCTCGATTGAAAATCTTGTTTATTCAAGTCATTTTAAATTGTTATGCTTCAAAACGATAAAACTGATGAAAACAAACCAATATAGAGAAAGAAACGTAAAAGCAACGAAAACGTGATATTTTAGTAGTTTTAAGCTTATTTTGCACAAAAACATAGAAATGCAGGGAAAACACACTATTTGTTGAATTAGCTTAAATATGTAAAAAAAAAGGGTTATTTTGGTGTATATCAGCATATTATGCACTAAAACTCAGAAATGCAGATAAAACGCTACATATGTTGAAACGTCTTATATTTGTGTTTTTAAGGTGTTTTGTGAAAAAATCTCGAATGAAAATCTTGTATATTCAAGTCATTTAACATTGTTATGCTTCAAAACTATAAAATTGTTGAAAACAAACCAATATAGAGAATTAAAATTTAAAGTAACGAAAATGTGTTATTTTAGTAGTTTTCCGATTTTTATGGACGAAAACACAGAAATGCAGTCAAAACACAGTATTTGTTGAATTAACTGAAATATGTCAAAAACGTAATGTTTGGTGTATTTCAGCATGTTATGCACCAAAACTCAGAAATGCAGATAAATCACTACATTTGTTAAAACGTCTTATTTATGTGTTTTTAAGGTGTTTTGTGAAAAAAAACCTAACTCGATTGAAAACCTTGTATATTCAAGTCATTTTACATTGTTATGCTTCAGAACGATAAAATTAATGAAAACAAGGCAATATAGAGAAACAAAAGTATAAGTAAGGAAAACGTGTTATTTTAGTAGTTTTCAGCTATTTTTGCACCAAAACACACTAAACACACTATTTGTTGAATAATTGAAATATGTCAAAAACGGGTTATTTTGGTGTGTTGCAGGATATTATGCACCAAAATAAAAAATTCGGATAAAACACTACATTTGTTAAAACGTCTTATTTATATGTTTTTAAGGTATTTTGTGAAAAAAAACCTATCTCGATTGAAAATCTTGTATATTCGAATCATTTTACATTCTTTTGTTTCAAAACGATAAAATTGATGAAAACAAGCCAATATAGAGAAATAAAAGTAAAAGTAACGAAAATGTGTTATTTTAGTAGTTTTTATCTTTATTTGCACCAAAACACAGAAATGCAGGGAAAACACACTATTTGTTGAATTAGCTGAAATATGTAAAATACGGGTTATTTTGGTGTATTTTAGCATATTATGCACCAAAACTCAGAACTGCAGACAAAACACAATATTTGTTAAAACGTTTATGTGTTTTTAAGGTGTTTTATGAAAAAACCCATCTCGATTGAAAATCTTGTATATTGAAGTCATTTTACATTGTTATGCTTTAAAACGATAAAATTGATGAAAACAAGCCAATATAGAGAGAAAAAAAAAGTAAAGAGTAAGGAAAATGTGTTATTTTCATAGGTTGTAGCTTTTTTTGCACCAAAACACAGAAATGCAGGGAAAACACACTATTTGTTAATTTAAATGAAATATGTCAAAAACGGGTTATTTTTGTGTATTAAGCATGTTATGAACCAAAACTTAGAAATGCAGATAAAACACTGCATTTTTTAAAACGTCTTGTTTATGTGTTTTTAAGGTGTTTTATGAAAGAAATCTATCTCGATTGAAAATCTTGTATTTCAAGTTATTTTACATTGATATGCTTCAAAACGATTAAACTGATGAAAACAAGCCAATATAGAGAAACAAAATTAAAAGCAACGAAAACGTGATATTTTACTAGATTTAAGCTTATTTTGCACCAAAACACAGAAATGCAGGGAAAACACTCTATATGTTGAATTAGCTGAAATATGTCAAAAACGGGTTATTTTGGTGTATTTGAGCATATTATGCACTAAAACTCAGAAATGCAGATAAAACGTTACATTTGTTGAAACGTCTTATATATGTTTTTCAGGTGTTTTGTGAAAAAAACTGTCTCGAATGAAAATCTTGTATATTCAAGTTATTTCACATTGTTATGCTTCAAAACGATAAAATTGATGAAAACAAGCCAATAAAGAGAATTAAAAGTAAAAGTAACGAAAATGTGTTACTTTTGTAATTTTTAGCTTTTTTTGCACGAAAACACAGAAATGCAGGCAAAACACACTCTTTGATGAGTTATCTGAAATATGTCCAAATCGTGTTATTTGGTGTATTTCAGCATGTTTTGCACCAAAATGAGAAATGCAGATGAAACACTACATTTGTTAAAACGTCTTTTTTTATGTGTTTATAAGGTGTTTTTTGAAAGAATACTATCTCGATTGAAAATCTACATTGAAGTCATTTTACATTGTTATACTTTAAAACGAGGAAATTAATAAAAACAAGCCAATATAGAGAAACAAAAGTAAAAGTACCCAAAATGTTGTAGTTTTCAGCTTTTTTTGCACCAAAACACATGCAAAACACACTATTTGTTGAATTAATTGAAATATGTCAAAAAAACGGGTTTTTGGTGTATTTCAGCATATTATGCGCCAAAACTCAAATATTCAGATAAAAAAAGTACATTTGTTAAAATGTCTTATTTAAGTGTTTTTAAAGTGTTTTGTAAAAAAATACTATTTCGATTGAAAGTCTTGTATATTCAAATAATTTTACATTGTTATGCTTTAAAACGATAATATTGATGAAAACAAGATAATATGGAGAAACAAAAGTATAACTAACGAAAATGTGTTATATTTTAGTAGTTTTTAGCTTTTATTTCACCAAAACACATAATTACAGGCAAAACACACTCTTTATTGTGTTACTCCACTACCATCCCCTCCTCCGCTTGTTACCTCGTTCGCCACCTCTCCGCCTCCCCTTCCACGTCACCGTCTTGTGAACCTTCCACGCCACCGTCTCATCAACTTTCACGTCACCGTCTCATAAAGCCCCACTACTGTCCCGAAGTTGGATTTACGCGGCCCCATTCGACTCCAGCGGAAGTGTTAAAGCAAGCTTGGCTTTCTGGAAAGTCTAGTCGAGGTCCAGGCCTCAACCAGTGAACACAACGCCTCTTGGGACTACCGTGGGATCAACCATCACCCAGCACTTCACCACTGCGACACCGCATAAATCTCACTTCCCCTCGTTCCGTGTTTTCCACATTGCCTCCATATAGGATTAGGATTATTGTTAGGTATTAAGTTGGGTTCTTTATTGTTGTATTTATTTGTGTGTTATATGTATATGTGTGTGTTATTTTCCTGTGTTTCATGTTATATATATATGTTTCATGTTTCATGTTGTATCTGTGTGTCAGTTTCATTATGGGTTATTAAAATAGCTTTTTAAAGTGCCCCTTTGCATTTCCTCACCAGTTGAACCTGCAGTGTTTTTTTATTGTTATTGTTCACCCGCTCCCCGATGCCAATCTTAGCCGTTTATCCGGTGAACGTAACAATTGGCGATCGTGACAGGACTATTATAACCCATGTTAAGTGTTCCATTTTTCCAGCGACTTTTTTCTGTGATTACAATATTTTTTCTTGTGTTTCTATGGTGTTGTGACTTTGATGAGTTATTTTCCTGTGACTTAAATTTACCTTTGTGCGATCAAGTGGCTCCTTTTGGGTTAAACGTTCTTCGTGACTTTCATTGGTATCGCATAGCAGTGGTAGAGCAGGAAACCAGGTACAAAGGCGTGTTCACCGATAGCACTTATCTCTATTTTTTGCACATAGGCAGGTGTGTAATAAGTGTTATCCTAGTGTTGGGATCATCATATGTTCATGCGAAACCTTAATTCCCTCAATTCGGTGATCATTTTTCTCGCTAATTAGAATCGGCCATTTTAACTAGTCTCTCAGACTAATCCGCCTCCTTATCAATAACAAGTCTCAGTACAATTCGCTCCTCACTCTCAAGTCTCGTAACTATAGTAATCCGGATCCCTCTTAATGCCGTAATTCTCTAGTTTACCCCCTCATTAGTGATTGTACTCATAAGTGTTTACTTAAGTATAATCTAGGTAATTTCAAAGGTTGCCTTTATTATCACTCTTTCAAGTTCCTCACTTAAGTAATTCGCTTATCATTTTTTTTTGTGTTGTTTAACATCTATTTAATATGGCTTCCGCTCAGTTTAACGTTGAAGATTTTTATGCTGACCCTTCTTTGGAACAACTTAAAGGTGTTAATATCAAAAAGAACCAGTGGAAGACCATCGCTAAACATTTTGATGTTCCCATCACGTCTCAGATGACTAAAGAGGTCATTAAGAATGTAGTTGTTGAACATCTAGTGCAAGAAGGTCAGTTTCTAGGAAATGCCATAGAAGAGTTAACTCCCCTATCAGCCTCTACGAAGACTATAATACATAGTCCCCAGGAAGGACAGGATAAAAATAGGATAAGTCAGTGGGAAATTGAGAAGCTTAGACTTGAATACCGGATGCATGAAAAAGAAATGCAACTACAAGCAGAAAAAGATGCGAAAGAGATGCAACTACAGGCAGAAAAAGAAGCGAAAGAGATGCAACTGCAAGCAGAAAGAAAAAGATAGAGAGAGAGAACAAGAAAGACAAATGCAACTACAGGTAGAAAAGGAAGAGAGAGAATTTCAGTTACAACTTAAAAGGCAGGAGAAAGAGTTAGAAATTCAGGAGTTAGCCCTACGAAATGACGCTAAGTTTAGAGGGAAGAAATAGATATAAAGAAAAGTTAGCAAGCTTTAATCCTGCTACAGCTGCTCCGCTAGTTCCCCCTTTTGATGAATCTGATGTTGACGGGTCATTTCGCGCTTTCGAGAGCATTGCTAATAGGAATAAATGGCCCAAGGATCAGTGGGTGTCCCTAAGCTAGTAGGAAAAGCTTATAGGGTATACAACGGCCTTAGTGATGAGGTAGAATATGAAGAGATCAAAGGTAACATTCTAGACGCCTACTCTATCACTTCTGATGGATACAGACAACAGTTCCGAAAGTATGTAAAACCAGAGTCTCACACCTATGTTGAATTTGCTAGTGAAAAACTAAGACAATTTAAGAAATGGTTAGCCGCTCTTAACATTACCCCCTTTTCGGAGTTCCTCAATCTAATGGTCCTGGAAGAATGGAAGAACAAGTTACCCTTTAATATTCTGAGGCATGTGGAAGAACGGGGAGAGAGTGATCTTATGTCTGCCGATAAAGTGGCTGATGCGTTTGCTTTTTTGATGGGATCCCTGGGTAGTAGAGGTCGTGGTTCACTATCTAATGTTAGGTCCTCCTTTGGGGAAGGTTTTGGGGGCGCGGGTGGTAAGCCGACCGGATTCTCGCCAAATGCATATAATTCCCCCTGGTGTACATACTGTAAGAAGCCAGATCACACGATCCAAAAATGTAGACACCCAAATTGCAAGGTCTCTCAACGTCAATTTTCTTTTGTGGCCCCTAAACCTAACACATTTGAGAACAAGAAACCAGTGGCCCTAGCTAACCCTGTCAACTCTCCTCTAGAACTTTATGACTCGTACATGTATCAAGGTAGAGGGTCCCTGACTGATGGTAAAGACAAGGCAATAAATGTCAAGGTTCTACGTGATACAGGTGCTGCCCAATCCATCTTAAGGGAAGATGTCATCCCTAACATCAAACAGGCTTTCACTGGGGAGAAGGTGATCCTTACAGGTCTTGAATCACAGCTCTCTTATCCCTTGGCTAAAATTAGCTCACATTGCCCGTTCATTTCAGGAGAGGTTGTGGTAGCCATTAAACCTGGTGAACTGCCAGTACCGGGAGTACATCTCGTACTAGGTAACGATCTTGCGGGTAACTTGTCTGTTCCTAACTTAATTGTTCTTGATTCTCCCTTAACAGAAAGTCCCACTAAGACCCTGGACGAAACAACCCCTCACTTCTTCCCAGTGTGTGCAGTTACCAGGTCTCAGTCCAACTCCCCTGCCCTTTCTTCACCTCCTCCACGAATGACTGCCTCTACTGATAACTTGTACAATAACACCATTTAAAAGGAGAATTTGATTAATGCTCAGGAACAGGATCTCACTTTGGCAAAGATCAGACATGTTGCCAGTGAGACAAAGGATATGTCTAAATCGCCTTGTTTTTATTATCAAAAAGGAGTCCTGATGCGTGCCTACAGACCTCCTGAACTGAAACAATTAGACACCTGGTCAGAAATACATCAAGTTGTCATCCCCTTGTCTGTAAGACCAGCCATTATAGAACTAGCTCATGATGGACTGTCAGGTCATCTAGGCATCCAAAAAACCTACAAGAAGGGTCTTCAACATTTTTTTTGGCCAGGAAGGAAAATGTGTCACACTATGTAAAAACATGTCATATATGTCAAATTGTGGGTAAGCCTAACGAACGCCTTGTGCCAGCTCCTTTGACGCCTATTCCAGTTCAGACGGAGCCCTTCGAAAAGATCGTTCTAGACTGCGTAGGGCCCTTACCCAAAACCAAACGAGGGAATCACTATTTGTTAACCCTCATGGATCCCACTACCAGGTACCCTGAAGCATTTCCATTTAAGAACATCACATCAAAGACCATTGTAAAACATCTAATACATTTTTTTGACCTCGGTAGGAATTCCAAAACAAATTCAGTCTGACAAGGGTAGCAATTTCACTAGCAATTTTTTCCAACAGATAGTGAGTGAGTTAAACATCGACCATGTAAACTCCTCGGCTCACCACCCCCAATCCCAAGCCTGTCTGGAGCGGTTTCACCAAACATTAAAATCCATGATGAAGAAGTATTACTTGGAGCATCAAGGAGACTGGGATGAAAATAATTCTTTTCTTCTCTTCGCTTTAAGAGAATCTCTCTAGAGAATTACTCTATGGTAGACAGATCAGGGAGCCTCTCAAAATATTAAAGTACTCAAAATACTAATTCAAGCCCAAGTGTGTCTGACTACATCAGTAACCTTAAGAATAAAATCAGTGAAGTCAGATCTTTTGCTAAATCAAACTTCCTGAAATCTCAAACTAAAATGGAACAGATTTCTCTTCCCAAATCTGTCATGAGAAGTTTCAACCCAGGAGACAAGGTTTTACTTTTTCTCTCCACTCCAGGCAATGCTCTTCACAGTAAGTTCATGGGACCTTACGTTGTGCCTCAAAAACTAAGTCCATTAAGTTATATGGTTGATACTCCTGACCGTCGCAAGGATTCCCAACTAGTTCATATGAACCTAATGAAACCTTACCACTCCAGAGAACCAAAGGACGACTTGTCTCGCACTGTACCTGTATGTCTGGTAGGGAAGAAATCTGGTCCTGTGCCCCCCGAGGAAGACTCCGACATCGAATTCCTCTTCTCGTTACCTAAAGGAAGCCCCTCAAACAGCCAAATCATGTCCAACCTTGATGAGGTGTTTCTTTCCTTGACATCTTCACAACAGTCTGATATTAAAAGGTTATTGCTAGACTTTTCAGAAATCACAGGTGACCTTCCAGGACTTTGTAATACTATTCAACATGACATAACATTAATATCTAATGACATCAAGCCTATAAGACAACCAGCCTATCGCATTTCACCCATTAAAAGAGACTTGATGAAAAAAGAGGTAGACTATCTGCTCTGTCATCACCTTGCAGAACCTAATATATCCCTCTGCCTGTTAACATCTAAGCCAGATGGTAGTACTCGATTTTGCACCGACTACAGGAAATTAAATAAAGTGACGGTGCCAGACTCCTACCCATTACCCTTGATAGAGGACCTTATAGATAGCATAGGAGTAGCCAAATTTGTAACCACTATAGACTTACTTAAAGGTTACTACCAGATTCCCCTCTCAGACGAGGCCCGAATCATATCCACCTTCATCACCTCCTTCGGGCTATACCAATACACAGTGATGCCCTTCAGCTTGTTTAATGCTCCGCCATCTTCCAGAGGGCTATAAATTACATCACCAAGAACTTTGAGGGAACATCCGCCTATCTGGACGACCTGGTGGTGACTTCGGACGACTAGGTGACACATCTGACCCGTCTCCGGAGGCTGATGGGTCGGTTGCAGGAAACCGGGATTACAATCAACCTGGCTAACTCCAACTTTGGGAAGTCCACGGTGGTCTGCCCGGGATATGTGGTGGGGAACGGCAAGGTTCGCCCCAAGAGAGCTAACGTGGAGGCTATCCTTGGCTTCCCTGTCCCTACCACCAGGAAAGCTCTCAAGAGGTTCTTGGGGATGGCTGGTTTCTACAGACGATTCTGTAGGAACTTCTCCACCCTGGCCGCCCCTGACGGACCTTATCAGCACTTTTGTCCCCTTCCACTGGACCCCGACCTGTGACCAAGCCTTCCAACATCTCAAGGCGTTCCTCTCCTCGGAGCCAGTGGTCTGGACGCCAGATCACTCCCGCCCATTCCATCTACAAGTGGACGCGAGTGGAGTTGGAGTGGGTGCTGTCCTACTACAAACGGACCCCAAAAGCAGCAACCTCCATCCCATCGCCTATTTCTCCGCCAAGCTGAAGAAACATCAACTCAACTACTCCACCATCGAGAAAGAGGCTCTGGCACTCGTCCTGGCGCTCCAACGTTTTGAGTGCTACCTTTATCCTGGTCCTCAAACTACGAAGGTCTTCACCGATCACAATCCTCTGGCTTTCCTTCACGACATGAAGAACCGAAACCAACGCATTCTTAGGTGGGCCTTGTTAACTCAACCCTTCATCTTGGAATTTCACCATATTAAGGGGGTGGACAACATCATCGCCGACGCCTTATCAAGATCTCCCGTCTCACCTCCTTCATGAGCCCATTACGGAGGTCTTAGGGGGGAGGAAATGTTACGGCCCGCGCGTTACATACTCCACTACCATCCCCTCCTCCGCTTGTTACCTCGTTCACCACCTCTCCGCCTTCCCTTCCACGTCACCGTCTCGTGAACCTTCCACGCCACCGTCTCATGAACCTTCCACGTCACCGTCTCATGAAGCCCCGCTACTGTCCCGAAGTTGGATTCACGCGGCCCCATTCAACTCCAGCGGAAGTGTTAAAGCAAGCTCGGCTTTCTGGAAAGTCAAGTCGATGTCCAGGCCTCAACCAGTGAATACAACGACTCTTGGGACTACCGTGGGATCAACCATCACCCAGCACTTCACCACTGCGACACAGCATAAGTATCACTTCCCCTCGTCCCGTGTTTTCCACATTGCCTCCATATAGGATTAGGATTATTGTTAGGGATTAAGTTGGGTTCTTTATTGTTGTATTTATTTCTGTGTTATATGTATATGTGTATGTCATCTTCCTGTGTTTCATGTTATATATATGTGTTTCATGTTTCATGTTATATCTGTGTGTCAGTTTCATTATGGGTTATTAAAATACCTTTTTAAAATGCCCTTTGCATTTCCTCACCAGTTGAACCTGCAGTGTTTTTTTTTTATTGTTATTGTTCACCGGCTCCCCAATGCCATTCTTACCCGTTTAACCGGTGATCGTAACAGTAGAATTAACTGAAATATGGCCAAAACGTGTTTTTTTTTTGGTGAATTTCAGCATGTTATGTACCAAAACTCAGAAATGCAGACAAAAGACTATATTTGTTAAAACGTCTTGTTTGTGTTTTTATGGTGTTTTGTGAAGAAAAACTATCGATTGAAAATCTTGAATATTGAAGTTATTTTACATTGTTATGCTTTAAAACGATAAAATTTATGAAAGTAAGGCATTATAGAGAAAAAAAAGTAAAAGTACCCAAAACGTGTTATTTTAACAGTTTTCAGCTTTTTTTGCACCAAAACACAGATATACATGCAAATCACACAATTTGTTGAATTTATTGAAATATGTGAAAAATGGGTTATTTTGGTCTTTTCAGCATATTATGCACCAAAACTTAAAAATTCAGATAAAACACTACATTTGTTAAAACGTCTTATTTAAGTGTTTTTAAAGTATTTTGTAAAAAAAAAACTATCTCGATTGAAATTTTTGTATATTCAATTCATTTTACGTCGTTTTGTTTCAAAACGATAAAATTGATAAAAACAAGCCAATATAGAGAAAAAAAAGAAACCAAAACACAGAAATGCAGGAAAAACACACTATTTGTTTATGTAACTGAGATATGTCAAAAACGGGTTATTTTGGTGTATTTCAGCATGTTATGTACCAAATCTTAGAAATGCAGATAAAACACTACATTTGTTAAAACGTCTTGTTTATGTGTTTTTAAGGTGTTTTGTGAATAAAAAATTATCTCGATTGAAAATCTTGTATATTTAAGTTATTTTACGTTGTTATGCTTCAAAACGATAACACTGATGAAAACAAGCCAATATAGAGAAACCAAAATTAAAGCAACGAAAAGGTGATATTTTAGTAATTTTAAGCTTATTTTGTACCAAAAAACATAAAAGCAGGGAAAACACACCATTTGTTGAATTAGCTGAAATGTGTTATTTATGTGTTTTTAAGGTGTTTTGTGAAGAAAAACTTTCTCGATTAAAATTTTTGTAAATTACGTTGTTATGCTTCAAAACGATAAAATTGATGAAAACTAGGCAATGTAGAGAAAAAAAAAAAAGTAAGGAAAACGTGAAATTTTAGTATGTTTAAGCTTTTTTTGCACCAAAACACAAAAATGCAGGGAAAACACACTATTTGTTGAATTAGCTAAAATATGTCAAAAACGGGTTTAATTTGGTGTATTTCAGCATATTATGCACCAAAACTCAGAAATGCAGATAAAACACTACATGTGTTGAAACGTCTTATTTATGTGTTTTAAAGGTGTTTTAAAGGTGTTAAACGTGTTGGTAAAAAAAAACTTTCTCGACTGAAAATCTTGTATATTCAAGTCATTTCACACTGTTATGCTTCAAAACGATGAAATTCATGAAAACAAGCCAATATAGAAAATTAAATGTAAAAGTAACGAAAATGTGTTATTTTAGTAGTTTTCAGATTTTAATGAACGAAAACACAGAAATGCAGGGAAAACACAGTATTTGTTGAATTAACTTAAATATGTCCAAAACGTATTATTTTGTGTATTTCAGCATGTTATGCACCAAAACACAAAAATGCAGATAAAACACTACATTTGTTAAAACGTCTTATTTATGTGTTTTTAAGGTGTTTTTGAAAAAAAAACTATCTTGATTGAAAATCTTGTACATTGAAGTCATTTTACATTGATATGCTTTAAAACGATAAAATTGATGAAAACAAGCCAATATAGAGGAACAAAAGTAAATGTACTCAAAACGTGTTATTTTAGTAGTTTTCAGCTTTTTTTTGCACTAAAACATAGATATACATGCAAAACACACTTTGTTGAATAAATTGTAATATGACAAAAACGGGTTATTTTGGTGTATTTCAGCATATTATGCACCAAAACTCAAAAATTCAGATTGAACACTACATTTGTTAAAACGTCTTATTTATGTGTTTTTAAGGTGTTTTGTGAAACAAAAACTATCTCGATTGAAAAAATTGTATATTCAAGTTATTATTTTACATTGATATGCTTCAAAACGATAAAACTGATAAAAACAAGCCAATATAGAGAAACAAATGTAAAAGCAACGAAAACGTGATATTTTAGTAGTTTTAAGCTTATTTTGCACCAAAACACAAAAATACATGGAAAAGACACTTTGTTGAATTAGCTGAAATATGCCAAAAACGGGTTATTTTGGTGTATTTCAGCATATTATGCACTAAACTCAGAAATGCAGATAAAACACTTAATTTGTTGAAACGTCTTATTTATGTGTTTTTAAGATGTTTTGTGAAAATAATTTTCTCGATTGAAAATCTTGTATATGCAAGTTATTTAACACGGTTTTGCTTCAGAACGATAAAATTGATGAAAACAAGCCAGTATAGAGAATTATAAGTAAAAGTAATGAAAATGTGTTATTTTAGTAGTTTTCAGATCTTTATGCACGAAAACACAGAATTGCAGGCAACACACATTATTTGTTGAAGTAACTGAAATATGTCCAAAACGTGTTATTTTGTGTATTTCAGTATGTTATTCACCAAAACTCAGATATGCAGATAAAACACTACATTTGTTAAAACGTCTTACTTATGTGTTTTTAAGGTATTTTGTGAAAAAAAAACTATCTTGATTGAAAATCTTGTACATTGAAGTCATTTTACATTGTTATGCTTTAAAACGATAAAATTGATGAAAACAAGCCAATATAGAGAAAAAAAAAAGTAAAAGTACCCAAAACGTGTTATTTTAGTAGTTTTCAGCATTTTTTGCACCAAAACACAGATAAAAAAACACACTATTTTTTAAATTAATTGAAATATGTCAAAAACGGGTTATTTTGGTGTATTTCAGCATATAATGCACCAAAACTCAAAAATTCAAATAAATCACTATATTTGTTAAAACGTCTTATTTAAGTGTTTTTAACGTGTTTTGTAAAAATAATACTATATCGATTAAAAATCTTGTATACTCAAATCATTTTACATTGTTATGCTTCAAAACGATAAAATTGATGAAAACAAGATAATATAGAGAAAGAAAGGTAAAAGTAACGAAAAAGTGTTATTTTAGTAGTTTTTAGCTATTCTTTTTGCACAAAAACACAGAAATACAGGCAAAACACACTCTTTGTTGAATTAACTGAAATAGGTCCAAAACGTTTTTTTTTTTTTTTTGGTTAATCTTAGCATGTTATGTACCAAAACTCAGAAATGCACACAAAACACTATATTTGTTAAAACGTCTTGTTTATGTGTTTTTAAGGTGTTTGGTGAAAAAAAAAAATTATCTTGCTTGAAAATCTTTTATATTCAAGTTATTTTATATTGTTATGGTTAAAACCATAAAACTGATGAAAACAAGCCAATATAGAGAAAGAAAAGTAAAAGTAACGAAAACGTGATATTTTAGTAGTTTTAAGCTTATTTTGCACCAAAACACAGAAATGCAAGGAAAACACACTATTTGTTGAATTAGCTGAAATAAGTCAAAAACAGGTTATTTTGGTGTATTTCAGCATATTATGCACTAAAACTCAGAAATGATAAAACAATACATTTGTTGAAACGTCTTATTTATGTGTTTTTAAGGTGTTTTGTGAAAAAAAAAACATCTCGATTTAAAATCATGTATATTCAAGTCATTTCACACTGTTATGCTTCAAAACGATAAAATTCATGAAAAAAAGCCAAAATAGAGAATTAAAAGTGAAATTAACGAAAATGTGTTATTTTAGTAGTTTTCAGATTTTTATGCACGAAAACACAGAAATGGAGGCAAAACACAGTATTTGTTGAATTAACTAAAATATGTCCATAACGTGTTGTTGCATAAAACGCTGGAATACACCAAAATAACACATTTTTGACATATTTCAGTTCCTTAGACAAATAGTGTGTTTTACCTGCATTTCAGAGTGTTGGTGCATAAAACTCTGCAATACACCAAAATAATCCATTTCTAACATATTTCAGTTCCTTAGACAAATAGAGTTTTTTCGTAGCATTTCTGGGTTTTGGTGGAAAAAAAGCTAAAAACTACTAAAATACCACGTTTTTTGTTGATTTTATTTTGGATTCTCTATACTAGCTTGTTTTCATCAAATTTATCGTTTTGAAGCAAAACAATGTAAAATGACAAATAAGCAAAATTTTCAATCGATATAGTTTTTTTTTTCCTAAAACACCTTAAAACACATAAATAAGACGTTTTAACAAATATAGTGTTTTGTCTGCATATCTGAGTTTGGTGCATAAAACGTTCGAATACCCAAAATAACCCATTTTTGACATATTTCAGTTCTTTACACAAATAGTGTGTTTTGCCTGCATTTCTGAGTTTTTGTGCTTGAAACGCTGGAATACACCAAAATAACCTCTTTTTGACATATTTCAGTTCCTTAGACAAATAGTGCGTTTTGCCTGCTATTGTGAGTTTTTTTGCACAAAACGCTGGAATACACCAAAATAACACATTTTTGACATAAATGAGTTCGTTTGACAAATAGTGTGTTTTGCTTGCATTTCAGAGTGTTGGTTCATAAAACGCTGAAATACACCCATATAATGCATTTTTTACATATCTAAGTTCCTTAGACAAATAAAGTGTTTTCGTTGCATTTTGTGTTTTGGTGGAAAAAAGCTAAAAACTACTAAAATACCACGTTTTTGTTAATTTTACTTTGGATAATCTATACTAGCTTGTTTTCATAATTTTTATTGTTTTTAAACAAAACCATGTAAAATGACAAATAAGCAAAATTTTCAATCAAGATTTTTTCATAAAATACCTTAAAAACACATAAACAAGACGTTTTAACAAATACAGTGTTTTGCCTACATTTCTGAGTTTGGTGCATAAAACGCTAAAATACACCAAAATAAACCATTTTTTATATATATATATAAGTTCCATACACTAATGGCGTGTTTTGCCTGCATTTCTGAGTTTTGGTGTATATAACGCTGAAATACAGCAAAATAACCCCTTTTTGACATATTTCAGTTCCTTAGACAAATAGTGTGTTTTGCCTGCTATTATGAGTTTTGTTGCATAAAACGCTGGAATACACCAAAATAACACATTTTTATATTTTCAGTTCTTTAGACAAATAGTGTGTTTTGCCTGCATTTAAGAGTGCTGGTGCATAAAACGCCAAAATAACCCATTTTTGACATATTTAATTTCCTTAGACAAATAGTGTGTTTTCGTGGCATTTTTGTGTTTTGATGGAAAAGAGCTAAAAACTACTAAAATACCATAATTTTGTTAATTTTAGTTTGGATTCTCTATACTAGCTTCTTTTCATCAATTTTATCGTTTTGAAGCTAAATAATGTAAAATGAAGAATAAGCAATATTTTCAATCAAAATAGTTTTTTTTTTTTATCATAAAACACCTTAAAAACACATAAATAAGACGTTTTAACAAATATAGTGTTTTGCCTGCATTTCTGAGTTTTATGCATAAAACGCTAGAATACGCTAGAACATTTCAGTTCTTTACACAAATAGTGCGTTTTGCTTGCTATTCTGAGTTTTGTTGCATAAAAACCTATAATACACCAAAATAACACATTTTTGACATATTTGAGTTTCTTAGAAAAATAGTGTGTTTTGCCTGCATTTCAGTGTTGGTGCATAAAACGCTGGAATACACCAATATAACCCACTTTTGACATATTTAAATTCCTTAGACAAATAGAGTGTTTCGTTGCATTTCTGTGTTTTGGTGGAAAAAAGCTAGAAGCTACTAAAATACCACGTTTTTGTTAATTTTCCTTTGGATTCTCTTTTGCTGGCATTTCTGAGTTTGGTGCATAAAACGCTAAAACACACAAAAATAAACTATTTTTGATATATATGTTTATTACACAAATAGTGTGTTTTGCCTGCATTTCCGAGTTTTGGTGCATAAAACGCTAAAATACACCAAAATAACCCCTTTTTGACATATTTCAATTCCTTAGACAAATAGTGCGTATTTATTATCTCGATTGAAAATTTTGCTTATTCGTCATTTTACATTTTTGGTTCAAAACGATAAAATTGATGAAAAGAAGCTAGTATTAGAATCCAAATTAAAATTAACAAAAACGTGGTATTTTAGAAGTTTTTAGTTTTTTTCCACCAAAACACAAAAATGCCACGAAAACACACTATTTGTCTAAGGAAATGAAATATGTCATAAATGGGTTATTTTGGTGTATTCCAGCGTTTTATGCCCAAACACTCTGAAATGCAGGAAAACACTCTATTTGTCTAAGGCACTGAAATATATAAAAAATGTGTTATTTTGTTGTATTCCAGCGTTTTATGCACCAAAACTAAAAAATGCAGGCAAGACACACTATTTGTGTACGAAACTTATATATGTCAAAAATGGTTTATTTTGGTGTATTTTATTGTTTTATGCACGAAATTCAGAAATGCCAGCAAAGCACTGTATTTGTTAAAACGTCTTATTTATGTGTTTTTAAGTTATTTTATGAAAAAACTATGTGAAAACATTGTATTTTAGTAGTTTTAGCTTTTTGATGAAAAAAAGCAAAACAGAAATGCAACGAAAACACTCTATTTATCTAAGGAACTTAAAATGTCAAAATTGGGTTTTATTGGTGTATTCCAGCGTTTTATGCACCAACACTCTGAAATCCAGGGAAAACACACTATTTGTCTAACGAACTCAAATATCTCAAAAATGTTTTATTTTGGTGTATTCCAGCGTTTTATGCAATAAAACTCAGAATAGCAGGCAAAATGCACTATTTGTCTCAGGAACAGAAATATGTCAAAAAGAAGTTATTTTTGTGTAATTTAGCGTTTTATGCACCAAACCCAGAAATTCAGGCAAAACACTTTATTTGTTAAAACGTCTTATTTATGTATTTTTAAGGTGTTTTATAAAAAACAAAAACTTTTTTTTTTATGAAAAAATAAATTAACTCGATTGAAAATTATTGGTTATTCGTGATTTTACATTGTTTTGCTTCAAAAAGATAAAAATGATGAAAGCAAGCTAGTATAGAGAATCCAAAGTAAAATCAACAGTAACATGGTATTTTAGTAGTTTTTAGCTTTTTTTTCCACCAAAACACAGAAATGCTACGAAAAAACTCTATTTGTCCAATGAACTGAAATATGTCAGAAATGGGTTATTTTGGTGTATATCAGCGTTTTATGCCCCAACACTCTGAAATGCAGGCGAAACACACTATTTGTCTAAGGAACTGAAATATATAAAAAATGTGTTATTTTGGTGTATTCCAGCTTTTTATGCAACAAAACACAGAATAGCAGGCAAAACGCACTATTTCTGTAAGGAACTGAAATATGTCAAAAAAAAATTATTTTGGTGTATTTTAGTGTTTTATGCACCAAACTCAGAAATGCAGGAAAAACACTATATTTGTTAAAACGTCTTATTTATGTGTTTTTAAGGTGTTTTATAAAAAACAAAAACTTTCTTGATTAAAAATATTGTTTATTCGTCATTTTACATTGTTTTTCTTCAAAACGATAAAATTGATGAAAACAAGATAGTATAAAAAATACAAAGTAAAATTAATAAAAACGTTGTATTTTAGTAGTTTTTAGCTTTTTTCCACGAAAACACAGAAATGCTACGGAAAATCTCTTTTTGTCTAAGGAACTGAAATATGTCAGAAATTAGTTATTTTGGGGTTTTGCAGCGTTTTATGAACCAACTCTCTGAAATGCAGGCAAAACACACTATTTGTCTAAGGAACTGAAATATGTCAAAAATGTGTTATTTTGGTGTATTCTAGCGTTTAAAAAAAAAAAACTCAGAATATCAGGCAAATTGCACTATATGTCAGGCACTGAAATATGTCAAAATGAAGTTATTTTGGTGTATTCCAGCGATTTTGGCAAAAATAACTCAGAAAAGCATTCAAAACACTATTTGTGTAAGGAACTGAAATATGTCAAAAATGTGTTATTTTGGTGTATTCTAGCGTTTTATGCACCAAACTATATTGTTTAAAACGTCTTATTTATGTGTTTTTAAGGTGTTTTATGAAAAAAAATATTGCTTAATAATTTTACATTATTTTGCTTTAAAACGATAAAATTGATGAAAACAAGCTAGTATAGAGAATCCAAAGTAAAATTAACAAAAACGTGGTATTTTAGTAGTTTTTAGATTTTTCCACCAAAACACAAAAATGCAACGAAAACACTATATGTCTAAGGAAATTAAATATGTCAAAAATAGGTTATATTGGTGTATTCCAGCGTTTTATGCACCAACACTCTGAAATGCAGGCAAAACACACTATTTGTCTAACGAACTCAAATATGTATAAAATGTGTTATTTTAATGTATTCCAGCCTTTTAGGCAACAAAACTCAGAATTGCAAGCAAAACGCACTATTTGTCTAAGGAACTGAAATATGTCAAAAAGATGTTATTTTAGTGTAATCCAGCGTTTTATGCACCAAAACCAAAAATGCAGGCAAAACACTATATTTGTTAAAACGTATTATTTATATGTTTTTAATTTTTTTTTTTATGAAAAAAAACCTATCTTGATTGAAAACATTGCTTATTCTTCATTTTACATTGTTTTGCTCCAAAACGATAAAATTGATGAAAAGAAGCTAGTATCGACAATCCAAACTAAAATTAACAAAAACGTGGTATGTTAATACTTTTTAGCTTTTTTCCACCAAATCACAAAAATGCTTCGGAAACACACTATTTGTCTAAAGAAATGGGTTATTTTGGTGTATTCCAGCGTTTTATGCACCAAAACTCAGTAATACAGGAAAAATACACTATTTGTGTAAGGATGTTATATAATATATGTCAAAAATGTGTTATTTTGGTGTCAAAACTTAGAATAGCAGACAAAACACACTATTTGTCTAAAGAACTGAAATATGTCAAAAAGGGGTTATTTTGGTGTATTCCAGCGTTTTATGCACAAAACTAATAAATGCATAGAAAACACACAATTTGTGTAAGGAACTGAAATATGTCAAAAATGGTTTATTTTCGTGTATTTTAGCGTTTTATCCACCAAATTTAGAAATGCAGGCAAAACACTGTATTTGTTAAAACGTATTATTTATATGTTGAAAATTCTGCTTATTCGTCATTTTACATTGTTTTGCTTAAAAACGATAAAAAATGATGAAAAAAAGCTAGTATAGAGAATCCAAAGTAAAAGTGTTATTTTACTAGTTTTTAGATTTTTTTCCACCAAAACAGAGAAATGCAACGAAAGCACTCTATTTGTTTAAGGAACTTGAATATGTAAAAAATGGGTTATATTGGTGTATTCCAGCATTTTATGCACCAACACTGAAATGCAGGCAAAACACTCTATTTGTCTAAGGAACTGAAATATGTCATAAATTGTTTCTTTTGGTGTATTTTAGCATTTTATGCACCAAACTCAGAAATGCCGGCATAACACTATATTTGTTAAAACGTCTTATATATGTGTTTTTAAGGTGTTTTATGAAAAAAAAAAACTATCTCGAAAGAAAATTTTGCTTATTCGTCATTTTCATTGTTTTGCTTGAAAACGATAAAGTTGATGGAAACAAGCTAGTATAGAAAATCTAAAGTAAAATTCATAAAAACATGGTATTTTATTAGTTTTTAACTTTTTTCCACCAAAACACAGAAATGCTACGAAAAAACTCCATTTGTCTAATGAACTGAAACATGTCAGAAATAGGTTATTTTGGTTTATTACACCGTTTTATGCACCAACACTCTGAAATGCAGGCAAAACCTACTATTTGTCTATGAAACTAAAATATGTCATAAATGTGTTATTTTGGTGTATTCCATCGTTTTATGCAACAAAACTCAAAATAGCAGGCAAAACGCACTATTTGTCTAAGAAATTAAAATATGTCAAAAGAGATTAATTTGATGTATTCCAGCGTTTTATACACAAAAATTCAGAAATGCACGCAAAACACACTATTTGTGAAAGGAACTAAAATATGTCAAAAATGGGTTATTTTGTTGTATTTTAGCGTTTATGCACCAAACTTAGAAATGCAGGCTAAACACTATATTTGTTAAAACGTCTTATTTATGTGTTTTTAAGGTGTTTAATGAAAAAAAATAATCTTGATTGAAAATATTGCTTATTTTTCATTTTAAATTGTTTTGCTTTAAAACGATAAAATTGATGAAAAGAAACTAATATAGAGAATCCAAACTAAATTTAACAAAAACGTAGTTTTTAGCTTTTTTTTCCACTCAAACACAAATATGCTAAGAAACCACACTATTTATCTAAGGAAATGAAATATGTCAAAAATGGGTTATTTTGGTGTATTTCAGCGTTTTATGCTAAAAAGTACTAAAATACCACGTTTTTGTCAATTTTAGTTTGGATTCTCTATACTAGCTTCTTTTCATCAATTATATTGTTTTGAAGCAAAACAATGTAAAATGAAGAATAAGCAATATTTTCAAGAAAGATCGCTTTTTTTTATATAAAACACCTTAAAAACATAGAAATAATACGTTTTAACAAATATAATGTTTTGCCTGCATTTCTGGGTTTGGTGCATAAAACGCTAGAATTCACCAAAATAACACATTTTTGACATATTTCAGTTCTTTACACAAATAGTGTGTTTTGCCTGCATTTCTGAGTTTGGTGCTTAAAACACTGGATTACACAAAAAATAACCTCTTTTTGACATATATCAGTTCCTTAGACAAATAGTGCGTTTTGCCTGCTATTCTGAGTTCTGTTGCATAAAACGCTGGAATACACCATAATAACACATTTTTGACATATTTGATTTCGTTAGACAAATATTGTGTTTTGCCTGCAATTTAGAGTGTTGGTGCATAAAATGCTGGAATACACCAATATAAACCATTTTTGATATATTTAAGTTCCTAAGACAAATAGAGTGTTTTCGTTGCATTTCTATGTTTTGGTGGAAAAAGCTAAAAACTACTAAAATACCACATTTTTGTTTATTTTACTTTGGATTTGGATACTAGCTTGTTTTCATCAGTTTTATCGTTTTGAAACAAAATGACGAATAAGCAAAATTTTCAATCGAGTTTTTTTTTCATAAAATACCTTAAAAAAACATAAATAAGACATTTTAACAAATACAGTGTTTTGCCGGCATTTCTGAGTTTTGTGCATAAAACTCTAAAATAAACCAAAATAAACCTTTTCTGACATATATAAGTTCCTTACACAAATAGTGTATTTTGCATGCATTTCTGAGTTTTGGTGCATAAAACGATGGAATATACCAAAATAACTCCTTTTTGACATATTTCAGTTCCTTAGACAAATAGTGTGTTTTGCCTGCTATTCTGAGTTTTGTTGCGTACAACGCTGGAATACACCAAAATAACACATTTTTGACATATTTCATTTCCTTAGAAAAATAGTGTGTTTTTGTGGCATTTTTGTGTTTTTGTGAAAAAGGTAAAACTACTAAAATACAACGATTTTGTTAATTTTAGTTTGGATTGTCTATACTAGCTTCTTTTCATCAATTTTATCGTTTTGAAACAAAACAATGAAGAATAAGCAATATTTTCAATCAAGATTATTTTTTTTATAAAACACATAAATAAGACGTTTTAACAAATTTAGTGTTTTGCCTGCATTTCTAAGTTTGGTGCATAAAACGCTAGAATACACCAAAATAACCCATTTTTGACATATATCAGTTCCTTACACAAATAGAGAGTTTTTGTGCATAAAACCCTGGAATACGCCAAAATAATCTCTTTTTGACATATTTCAGCGCCTTAGACAAATACTGCGTTTTGCCTGCTATTCTGAGTTTTGTTGCATAAAATGCTGAAATAAACCAAAGTAACACATTTTTACATTTTCCAGTTCCTTATACAATTATTGTGTTTTACCTGCATTAAAAAGTACTGGTGCATAAACGCTGGAATACACCAATATAACTGATTTTTGACATATTTCAGTTCCTTCGACAAAAAGAGTGTTTTCGTTGCATTTCTGTGTTTTGGTGGAAAAAAGCTAAAAACTACTAAAATACCACGTTTTTGTTAATTTTACTTTGAATTCTCTATACTAGCTTATTTTTATCAATTTTATCGTTTTCAAGCAAAACAATGTAAAATGACGAAAAAGCAAAATTTTCAGTCTAGATAGTTTTTTTTTCATAAAATACCTTAAAACACATAAATAAGACGTTTTAACAAATATAATGTTTTGCCTGCATTTTTACTTTGGTGCATAAAACGCTAGAATACACCAAAATAACCCATTTTTGACATATTTCAGTTCCTTAGACAAATAGTGTGTTTTGCCTGCATTTCAGAGTGTTGGTGCATAAAACGCCAGAATACATGAATATAACCCATTTTTGACATATTTCAGTTCCTTAGACAAATAGAGTGTTTTCGTTGCATTTCTGTGTTTTGGTGGAAAATAGCTAAAAACTACAAAAAAAACACGTTTTTGTTAATTTTACTTTGAATTCTCTATAATACCTTGTTTTAATCAATTTTATCGTTTTGAAGCAAAACAATGTAAAATGACGAAAAAGCAAAATTTTCAAATTAAGATAGTTTTTTTTTCATAAAATACTTTAAAAAACACATAAATAAGACGTTATAACAAATATAGTGTTTTGCCTGCATTTCTGAGTTTTGTGCATAAAACGCTAGAATATACCAAAATAACCCATTTTTGACATATTTCAGTTCCTTAGACAAATAGTGTGTTTTCGTAATATTTTTGTGTTTTCGTGGAAAAAGCTAAAAAATACTAAAATACCACGTTTTTATAGTTTTAGTTTGGATTCTCTATACTGGCTTCTTTTCATCAATTTTATCGTTTTGAAGCAAAACAATGTAAAATGAAGAATAAGCAATATTTTCAATCAAGATAGTTTTTTTTTCATAAAACACTTTAAAAACACAGAAATAAGACGTTTTAAAAAATATTGTTTTTTGCCTGCATTTCTGAGTTTGGTGAATAAAACGCTAGAATACACCAAAATAACCCATTTTTGACATATTTCAGTTCCTTAGACACATAGTGTGTTTTTGTAGCATTTTTGTGTTTTCGTGGAAAAAAAACTAAAAACTACTAAAATACCACGCTTTTGTTAATTTTAGTTTGGATTTTCTATACTAGCTTTTTTTCATCAATTCTATTGTTTCGAAACAAAACAATGTAAAATGAAGAATAAGCAATATTTTCTATCAAGATAGTTTTTTTTCACCCTAAAAACACATATATAAGAAATTTTTGACAAATATAGTGTTTTGCCTGCATTTCTGAGTTTTTTGCATAAAACGCTAGAATATACCAAAATAACCCATTTTTCACATAATTCAGTTCCTTACACAAATAGTGGTTTTTGCCTGCGTTTCTGAGTTTTGGTGCATAAAACGCTGGAACCCACCAAAAAAAAAAAAAAAAAATCTATTTTTGACATATTTCAGTTCCTTAGAAAAATACTGCGCTTTGCTTGATATTCTGAGGTTTGTAGCATAAAACGCTGGAATACACCAAAATAACACATTTTTGACATATTTCAGTTACTTAGACAAATAGGGTGTTTTGCCTGCAATTCAGAGTGTTGATGCATAAAACGCTGCAATACACCAAAATAACCCATTTCTGACATATTTCAGTTCCTTAGACAAATAGAGTGTTTACGTTGCATTTATGTGTTTTGGTGGAAAAAGCTAAAAACTGCAAAAATATCACGTTTATGTTAATTTTACTGTGGATTCTCTATACTAGCTTGTTTTTATCAATTTTATAGTTCTGAAGGAAAACAATGTAAAATGACGAATATGCAAAATTTTCAATGGAGATATTTTTTTTTATAAAACACCTTAAAAACATAATTAAGACGTTTTAACAAATATTATGTTTTGCCTGCATTTCTTAGTATGGTGCATAAAACCATAGAATACAACAAAATAACCCATTTTTGACGTTTTTCAGTTTCTTAGACAGAGTGTTTTCGTTGCATTTCTGTGTTTTGGTGAAAAAAAGCTAAAGACTACTAAAACACCACGTTTTTGTTAATTTTACTTTGGATTCTATATACTAGCAAAATAATGTAAAATGACAAATAAGAAAAATTTTCAATCGAGATTTTTTTTTTTCAAAAAAACACCTTAAAAACACATAAAAAAGACGTTTTAACAAATATAGTGTTTTGCCTGCATTTCTGAGTTTGGTTCATAAAACGCTAGAATACACCAAAATAACCCATTTTTGACATATTTCAGTTCTTTACACAAATAGTGTGTTTTCCCTGCATTTCTGAGTTTGGTGCATAAAACGCAGAAATACACCAAAATAACCTCTTTTTGACTTATTTCAGTTCCTTAGATAAATAGTGTTTTTCCTGCTATTCTAAATTTTGTTGCATAAAACACATTTTTTGTCATATATCAGTTCCTTAGACAAATATTGTGTTTTACCTGCCTTTCAGAGTGTTTGTGCATAAAACGCTGGAATACACAAATATAACCCATTTTTGACATATTTCAGTTCCTTAGACAAATAGTGTGTTTCCGTAGCATTTCTGTGTTTTGGTGGAAAAAAGCTAAAACTACTAAAATACCACGTGTTTGTTAATTTTAGTGTGGATTCTCTATACTAGCTTGTTTTAATATATTTTATCGTTTTGAAGCAAAACAATGTAAAATGACGAAAAAGCAAAATTTTAAATCGATAGTTTTTTTTCATAAAACACCTTAAAAACACATAAATAAGACGTTTTAACAAATATAGTGTTTTGCCTGCATTTCTGAGTTTGGTGCATAAAACGCTAGAATACACCAAAATAACCCATTTTTTACAAATAGTGTGTTTTGCCTGCATTTCTGAGTTTGATGCATAAAACACTGAAATACAACAAAATAACTTCATTTTGACATCTTTCAGTTACTTAGACAATTAGTACGTTTTGCCTGGTATTCTGAGTTTTGTTGCATAAAACGCTGGAATACACAAAACTAACATCTTTTATATATATAAGTTCCTTAGACTAATAGTGTATTTTGCCTGTATTTAAGAGTGTTGGTGCATAAAACGCTGGAATACACCAATATAAACCATTTTTGACATGTTTCAGTTCCTTAGACAAATAGTCTGTTTTCGTAGCATTTCTGTGTTTTGGTGGAAAAAAGCTAAAAACTACAAAAATAAAACGTTTTTGTTAATTTTTCTTTGGATTTTGTATACCAGTTTGTTTTCATCAATTTTATCGTTTTGAAGCAAAAGAATGTAAAATGACCAATAAGCAAATCTTTCAATCAAGATAATTTTTTTTTTCATAAAACCCTTAAAAACACGTAAATAAGACGTTTTAACATATATAATGTTTTGCCTGCATTTCTGAGTTTGGTGCAAAAAACGCTGGAATACACCAAAATAACATCTTTTTGACATATTTCAGTTCCTTAGACAAATAACCCCTTTTTGACATATTTCACTTCCTTAAACAAATAGTGTGTTTTGCCTGCATATTCACCAAAATAACCCTTTTTGAGTTTTGTTGCATAAAACGCTGGAATACACCAAAAATACACATTTTTAACATTTTTCAGTTCTTCAGACAAATAGTGTGTTTTCTCTGCATTTCAGAGTGTTGGTGGATAAAACGCTGGAATACACCGAATTAACCCATTTTTGCCATATTTCAGTTCATAAGTCAAATAGAGTGTTTTCGTAGCATTTCTGTGTTTTGCTGGAAAAAACCTAATAACTACTATAACACCACTTTTTTGTTAATTATAGTTTGGATTCTCTATACTAGCTATTTTTCATCAATTTTATCGTTTTGAAGCAAAACAATGTAAAATGACGAAAAAGGAAAAATTTCAATGTTAGATTTTTTTTTCATTAAACACCTTAAAAACACATAAATAAGACGTTTTAACAAATATAGTGTTTTTCCTGCATTTCTGAGTTTGGTGCATAAAACGCTAGAATACACCAATATAACCCATTTTTGACATATTTCAGTTCCTCACACAAATAGTGTGTTATTTCTGAGTGTAGTGCATAAAACGCTGGAATACACAAAAATAACCCATTTTTGACATATTTCAGTTTCCTAGACAAATAGTGTTTCCGTAATATTTTTGTGTCTTCGTGGAAAAAAGCTAAAACCTACTAAAATACCACGTTTTTTAAATTTTAGTTTTAATTCTCTATACTGGATTCTTTTCATCAATTTCATCGTTTTGAAGCAAAACAATGTAAAATGATGAATAAGCAATATTTTCAATCAAAACAGTTTTTTTTTTTATAAAACACCTTAAAAACACATATATAAGACGTTTTAACAAATATAGTGTTTTTCTGAGTTTGGTTGCATAAAACGCTAGAACACAACAAAATAACCCATTTTTGACATATTTCAGTACCTTAGAAAAATAGTGTTTTCTTTGCATTTTTTTGTTTTGGTGGAAAAAAGCTGAAAACTATTAAAACACCACGTTTTCTAAATTTTACTTTGGATTCAGTATACAAGCTTCTTTTTATCAATTTTATTGTTTATAAGGAAAACAATGTAAAGTGACGAATAAGAAATATTTTCAATCGAGATAGTTTTTTTCATAAAACACCTTAAAAACACATAAATAAGACGTTTTAACAAATATTGTTTTTTGCCTGCAAACTCAGAAAAGCAGGCAAAACCCTATATATGATAAAACTTCTTATTTATGTATTTTTAAGGAGTTTTTTTTTTATGAAAAAAAAACAATCTTAATTAAAAATTTTGCTTATTCGTCATTTTACATTCTTTTGCTTCAAAACGATAAAATTCATGAAAACAAGCTATTATAGAGAATCCAAAGTAAAATTAACAAAAACGTGGTATTTTTGTAGTTAGTAGCTTTTTCCCACCAAAACACAAAAATGCTACGAAAACACGCTATTTGTCTAAGGAACTGAAATATGGCAAAAATGGGTAATATTGGTGTATTCCAGCGGTTTATGCACCAAGACTCTGAAATGCTGGCAAAAGGCACTATTTGTCTAAGAAACTAAAATATGTCAAAAATGTGGTATATTGGTGTATTCCAGTGTTTCATGCAACAAAACTCAGAATAGCAGGCAAAACGCAGTATTTGTCTAAGGAACTGAAATATGTCAAAAACAGTTTATTTTGGTGTATTCCAGCGTTTTATGCACGAAAACTCAGATATGCAGGCAAAACACACAATTTGTGCAAGGAAATAAAATGTCAAAAATGAGTTATTTTGGTGCATTCTAGCGTTTTATGCACTAAACTCAGAATTGCAGGTAAATCACTATATTTGCTAAAACGTGTTATTTATGTGTTTTTAAGGTGTTGTATTAAAAAAAACTATCTCGTTTGAAAATTTTACCTATTCTTCATTTTACATTGTTTTGCTTCAAAACGATAAAATTGATGAAAAGAAGCTAGTATAGAGAATCCAAACTAGAATTAACAAAAACGTGGTATTTTGGTAGTTATTAGCTTTTTTCCACCAAAACACAGAAATGCTACGAAAACACACTATTTGTCTAAGGAACTAAAATATGTCAAAAATAGGTTATTTTGGTGTATTCCAGCGTTTTATGCACCAACAATCTGAAATGGAGACAAAACACACTATTTGTCTAAGGAACTGATATATGTCAAAAATTTCTTATTTTGGTGTGTTCCAGCTTTTTCTGCAACAAAACTCAGAATAGCAGGCAAAACGCACTATTTGTCTAAGAAACTGAAATATGTCAAAAAGAGGTTATTTTCGTTTATTCCAGCGTTTTATGCAGCAAAACTCAGAAATGCAGGCAAAACACACTATTTGTGTAAGGAACTGAAATATGTCAAAAATGGGTTATTTTGGTGTATTCCAGCGTTTTATATAAAATACTCAGAAATGCAGGCAAAACACTATATAAGTTAAAACGTCTTATTTATGTGTTTTTAAAGTCTTTTATGAAAAAAAAAAAACCATCTCATTTGAAAATTTTACTTATTCGTCATTTTACATTGTTTTGCTTCAAAACGATAAAATTGATAAAAAGAAGCTAGTATAGAGAATCCAAACTAAAATTAACAAAAACGTAATATTTTAGTAGTTTTCAGCTTTTTTCCACCAAAACACTGAATTGCAACAAAAACACTCTTTTTGTCTAAAGAATTGAAATATGTCAAAAATGTGTTATTTTGGCGTATTCCAGCGTTTTATGCAACAAAACTCAAAATATTAGGCAAAACACATTATTTGTGTAAAGAACTGAAATATGTCAAAAATGGGTTATTTTGGTGTATTCTAGCGTTTTATGCACCAAACACAGAAATGCAAGCTCAACACTATATTTGATAAAAAAAAAAAACATCTTATTTAAGTGTTTTTAAGGTGTTTTATTTTTCATTTTTTCATTGTTTTGCTTCAAAACGATAAAATTGATGAAAACAAGCTGGTATGTAGAATACAAAGTAAAATTAACAAAAACATGGTATTTTTGTAGTTTGTAGCTTTTTTCCACCAAAACACAGAAATGCAACGAAAACACTCTATTTGTCTAAAGAACTGAAATATGTCAAAAATGGGTAATATTTGTGTATTCCAGCGTTTTATGCACCAAGACTGTGAAATGCAGGCAAAACACAACTTTGGATGATTCTGGGCATATTCCTCCTACTCCTCCACCCTCTGACTACTTCATCCCTAAAATTAAAATTCTTTATAAAGACGTTTTCCTGGCCCTCTCTGGCCTTGATTCTCGGAAGGCTTACGGTCCGGATGGAGTCCCTCCTGTTGTTCTCAAAACTGTGCTTCCGAACTCGCTCACTGCCTGGTCAAACTCTTTCATCTGTGTCTCTACTTCTATTTATCCTTCTTGCTGGAAGTTTGCCCACATTCAACCTGTCCCTAAAAAGGTGACCACTCAATCCTTCTAACTACCGCCCTATAGCTTTGATTTCCTGCCTTTCTAAAGCCTTTGAGTCTATCCTTAATAGGAAGATAATGAGGCATCTATCAGCTCACAACCTTCTCTCTGATTGCCAGTATGGTTTCCGTAAAGGCAGATCTACTGGTGATCTTCTTACTTTCCTAACTGAATCTTGGTCATCCTCTTTTAGGGACTTCGGTGAAACCTTTGCTGTCGGCCTTGACATATCGAAAGCCTTCGATAGAGTCTGGCACAAATCTTTAATTTCTAAACTACCCTCCTACGGATTCTATCCTTCTCTCTGTACCTTCATCTCCAGTTTCCTTTCCGATCGTTCTATTGCTGCTGTAGTAGACGGTCACTGTTCTTCCCTAAAACTATCAACAGTGGTGTTCCACAGGGTTCTGTCCTATCACCCACTCTCTTTCTATTATTCATCAATGATCTCCTAAATCTGACTCAATGCCCTATCCACTCCTATGCTGATGATACCACCCTGCATTATTCAACAGCGTTCAACAGACGCCCAACCCAACAACAATTAAATGACTCAAGGCGAGATGCTATGGGACGCCTAACTTCTGATCTTTCACTTGTTTCTGATTGGGGCAGAAAACCTGGTTTTGTTCAATGCCTCAAAACTCAATTTCTACAACTATCTACTCGACATAACCTTCCAGACAACTATCCTCTCTTCTTCAATAACACTCAACTTCCCTCTCCTCTACATTAAACACACTCGGTCTATCCTTCACTAAAAATCTAAACTGGAAATTTCACATCTCTACTCTTGCTAAATCAGCTTCCAAGAAGTTAGGTGTCCTATGGCGTCTTCGTCCATTTTTCTCTCCCTCCCAGCTGCTTGCTCTGTACAAGGGCCTTATCCGCCCGTGTATGGAATATGGCTCTCATGTCTGGGGGATCCACACACAGCTTTACTAAACAGGGTGGAATCTAAAGCTTTTCGTCTTATCAACTCTTCTCCTCTAACTGACTGTCTTGATTCTTTAAGTCACCGCCGCAATGTTGCATCTTTATCTGTCTTCTACCGCTGTTTTCATGCTGTCTGCTCTTCTGAACTTGCTAACTGCATGCCTTCCCCCCTCCTGCGGCCTCGCTGCACAAGACTCTCTACTTCTTCTCATCCCTATTCTGTCCATCTTCCTAATGCAAGAGTTAACCAGTATCTTCACTCCTTCATTCCCTACACTGGTAAACTCTGGAACTCTCTACCTGTGTCTGTATTTCCACCTGCCTATGACTTAAACTCTTTCAAAAGAGGAGTGTCAAGACACCTCTTACGTTAACTGGACCCTCCTTTTAGATTTTTTTGTTTTTTCTCTTTATACTATTCCTCTTAACAGGGCCTGGCAACCAGCGGGATTTTTTTTTTTCCAACTTTGTTTTCCAGTGCCCTTGTACTTTGTTTTGAAATATGTCAAAATGTGGTATTTTGGTGTATTCCAGCGTTTTATGCACGAAAACTCAGAAAAACAGGCAAAACATACTATTTGTGTAAGGAAATGAAATATGTCAAAAACGATTTATTTTGGTGTATTCCGTTTTACGTTAGAATGTAAAAAAATGTGTTTTTAAGGTGTTTTATGAAAAATTGAAAATTTTGCTTATTCTTCATTTTACATTGTTCTACTTTAAAACGATAAAATTGATGAAAACAAGCTAGTATAAGAATCCAAACTAAAATGAACAAAAACGTGGTATTTCAGTAGTTTTTAGCTTTTTTCCACCAAAACACAGAAATGCAACGAAAACACCCTATTTGTCTAAGGAACTGAAATATGTCAAAAATGGGTTATATTGATGTATTCCAGCGTTTTATGCACCAATACTCTGAAATGTATGCAAAACACACTATTTGTCTAAGGAACTGTTACGGCCCGCCCGTAACATACATTACTACCATCACCTCCTCCGCTTGTTACCTCGTTCGCCAACTCTCCGCCTCCCCTTCCACGTCACCGTTTCATGAAGCCCCGCTACTGTCCCGAAGTTGGATTCACGCGGCCCCTTTCGACTCAACCGAAAGTGTTGAGCCAGCTCTTAGCTTTCTGGAATGCAAGTTGAGATCCAAGCTTCAACCAGTGAACACAACGCCTCTTGGGTCTACCGTGGGATTAACCATCACCCAGCATTTCACCACTGCGACACCGCATAAGTATCACTTCCCTCGTCCGTGTTTTCCACATTGCCTCTATATATTAGGATTAGGATTATTGTTAGGTATTAAGTTGGGTTCTTTATTGTTGTATTTATTACTGTGTTATATGTATATGTGTATGTCATTTTCCTGTGTTTCATGTTATATATCTGTGTTTCATGTTTCATGTTATATTTATGTGTCAATATCATTATGGGTTATTAAAATAGCTTTTAAAGTGCCCCTTTGCATTTCCTCACCAGTTGAACCTGCAGTGTTTTTTTTATTGTTATTGTTCACCGGCTCCCCGATGCCAATCTTACCAGTTTAACCGGTGAACGTAACAATTGGCGACCGTGACAGGACCATTATAACCCATGTTGAGTGTTCCATTTTTCCAGTGACTTTTTTTCTGTGATTACATTATTTTTGTTTCTGTGGTGTTGTGACTCTGATGTGTTTTTTTTTCTGTGACTTACTCTGCGTGTGGTTTAAATTTACCTTTGTGCGATCAAGTGGCTCCTTTTGGGTTAAACGTGCTTCGTGACTTTCATTGGTATCGCATAGCAGTGGTAGAGCAGGAAACCAGGTAGAAAGGCGTGTTCACCGATAGCACTTATCTCTATTTTTTGCACATAGGCAGGTGTGTAATAAGTGTTATCCAAGTGTTGGGATCATCATATGTTCATGCGAACCCTCAATCTCCTCACTTCGCGGATCATTTTTCTCGCTAGTTAGAATCGGCCATTTTAACTAGTCTCTCAGACTAATCCGCCTCCTTATCAATAACAAGTCTCAGTACAATTCGCTCCTCACTCTCAAGTCTCGTAACTAGAGTAATCCGGATCCCTCTTAATGCCGTAACTCTCTAGTTTACCCCTCATTAGTGATTGTACTCATAAGTGTTTACTTAAGTATAATCTAGGTAATTTCCAAGGTTGCCTTTATTATCACTCTGCCAAGTTCCTCACTTAAGTAATTCGCTTATCATTTTTTTTTGTTGTGGTTTAACATCTATTTAATATGGCTTCCGCTCAGTTTAACGTTGAAGATTTTTGTGCCGACCCTTCTCTGGAACAACTTAAAGATGCTAATATCAAGAAGGACCAATGGAAGACCATCGCTAAACATTTTGATGTTCCCATCACGTCTCAGATGACTAAAGAGGTCATTAAGAATGTAGTTGTTGAACATCTAGTGCAAGAAGGTCAGTTGCTAGGAAATGCCATAGAAGAGTTAACTCCCATGTCAGCCTCTACGAGGACTATAATACACAGTCCCCAGGAAGAACAGGATAAGAGTAGGATAAGTCAGTGGGAAATTGAGAAGCTTAGACTAGAATACCGGATGCATGAAAACAAATGCAACTACAGGCAGAAAAAGAAGCAAAGAAATGCAACTACAGGCAGAAAAAGAAGCAAAAGAAATGCAACTACAGGCAGGAAAAGAAGAGAGAGAATTACAGGAAAGACAAATGCAACTACAGGCAGAAAAGGAAGAGAGAGAATTTCAGTTACAACTTAGAAGGCAGGAGAAAGAGTTAGAAATTCAGGAGTTAGCCCTACGAAATGACGCTAAGTTTAGAGGGAAGAAATAGATATAAAGAAAAAGTTAGCAAGCTTTAATCCTGCTACAGCTGCTCCGCTAGTTCCCCCTTTTGATGAATCTGATGTTGACGGGTCATTTCGCGCTTTTGAGAGCATTGCTAATAGGAATAAATGGCCCAAGGATCAGTGGGTGTCTCTCCTTGTCCCTAAGCTAGTAGGAAAAGCTTATAGGGTATACAACGGCCTTAGTGATGAGGTAGAATATGAAGAGATCAAAGGTAACATTCTAGACGCCTACTCTATCACAGACAGCAGTTTCGAAAGTATGTGGAAACCAGAGTCTCACACCTATGTTGAATTCGCTAGTGAGAAACTAAGACAATTTAAGAAATGGTTAGCCGCCCTTAACATTACCACCTTTTCGGAGTTGCTCAATCTAATGGTCCTGGAAGAATGGAAGAACAAGTTACCCTTTAATATTCTGAGGCATGTGGAAGAACGGGGAGAGTGATCTTATGTCTGCCGCTAAAGTGGCTGATGCGTTTGCTTTGTTGATGGGATCCCTGGGTAGTAGAGGTCGTGGTTCACTATCTAATGTTAGGTCCTCCTTTGGGGAAGGTTTTGGGGGCGCGGGTGGTAAGCCGACCGGATTCTCGCCAAATGCATATAATTCCCCCTGGTGTACATACTGTAAGAAGCCAGGTCACACGATCCAGAAATGTAGACACCCAAATTGCAAGGCCTCTCAACGTCAACTTTCTTTTGTGGCCCCTAAACCTAACACATTTGAGAACAAGAAACCAGTGGCCCTAGCTAACCCTGTCAACTCTCCTCTAGAACTTTATGACTCGTACATGTATCAAGGTAAAGTGTCCCTGACTGATGGTAAAGACAAGGCAATAAATATCAAGGTTCTGCGTGATACAGGTGCTGCCCAATCCATCTTAAGGGAAGATGTCATCCCTAACATCAAACAGGCTTTCACTGGGAGAAGGTGATCCTTACAGGTCTCGAATCACAGCTCTCCTATCCTTGGCTAATATTAGCTTACAGTGCCCGTTCATTTCAGGAGAGGTTGAGGTAGCCATTAAACCTGGTGAACTGCCAGTACCGGGGTACATCTTGTACTGGGTAATGATCTTGCGGGTAACTTGGCTGTTCCAAACTTAATTGTTCTTGATTCTCCCTTAACAGAAAGTCCCACTAAGACCCTGGACGAAACATCCCTCACTTCTTCCCAGTGTGTGCAGTCACCAGGTCTCAGTCCAAGTCCCCTGCCCTTTCACCACCTCCTCCACCAATGATTGCCTCTACTGACAACTTGTACAATAACATCATTTCAAAGGAGAATTTGATTAATGCTCAGGAACAGGATCTCACTTTGGCTAAGATCAGACATGTTGCCAGTGAGACAAAGGATATGTCTAAATTGCCTTGTTTTTATTATCAGGAAGGAGTCCTGATGCGTGCCTACAGACCTCCTGAACTGAAACAACTAGACACCTGGTCAGAAACACATCAAGTTGTCATCCCTTGTCTGTAAGACCAGCCATTATAGAACTAGCTCATGATGGATTGTCAGGTCATCTAGGCATCCAAAAAACCTACAAGAAGGCTCTTCAACATTTTTTTTGGCCAGGAATGAAAAGGATGTGTCACACTATGTAAAACATGTCACATATGTCAAATTGTGGGTAAGCCTAACGAACGCCTTGTGCCAGCTCCTCTGACGCCTATTCCAGTTCAGACGGAGCCCTTCGAAAAGATCATTCTAGACTGCGTAGGGCCCTTACCCAAAACCAAACGAGGGAATCAGTATTTGTTAACCCTCATGGATCCCACTACCAGGTACCCTGAAGCATTCCCTCTTAAGAACATCACATCAAAGACCATTGTAAAACATCTAATACATTTTTTCACCTCGGTAGGAATTCCAAAACAAATTCAGTCTGACAAGGGTAGCAATTTCACTAGCCATTTTTTCCAACAGATAGTGAATGAGCTAAACATCGACCATGTTACCTCCTCGGCTTACCACCCCAATCCCAAGGCTGTCTGGAGCGGTTTCACCAAACATTAAAATCCATGATGAAGAAGTATTGCTTGGAGCATCAAGGAGACTGGGATGAAAGTATTTCTTTCCTTCTCTTCGCTTTAAGAGAATCTCCTCAAGATTCTTTAGGTTACTCCCTTTGAATTACTCTATGGTAGACAGATCAGGGGCCTCTCAAAATATTAAAGGATCAATGGTTTACTCAAAATACTCCTTCAAGCCCCAGTGTGTCTGACTACATCAGTAACCTTAAGAATAAAATCAGTGAAGTCAGATCTTTTGCTAAATCAAACTTCCTCAAATCTCAAACTAAAATGCAACAGAATTCTCTTCCCAAATCTGTCATGAGAAGTTTCAAACCAGGAGACAAGGTTTTACTTTTTCTCCCACTCCAGGCAATGCTCTTCACAGTAAGTTCATGGGACCTTATGTTGTGGCTCAAAAACTAAGTCCATTAAATTATGTGGTCCACACTCCTGACCGTCGTAAGGATTCCCAACTAGTTCATATTAATCTAATGAAACCTTACCACTCCAGAGAACCAGAGGACGACTTGTCTCGCACTGTACCTGTATGTCTGGTAGGAAGGAGTCTGGTCCTGTGCCCCCGAGGAAGAGTCCGACATCGAATTCCTCTTCTCGTCACCTAAAGGACGCCCTCAAACAGCCAAATCATGTCCAACCTTGATGAGGTGTTTCTTTCCTTAACACCTTCACAACAGTCTGATCTTAAAAAGTTATTGCTAGACTTTTCTGAAATCACAGGTGACCTTCCAGGAGTTTGTAATACTATCCAACATGACATAACATTAATATCTAATGACATCAAGCTTATAAGACAACCAGCCTATCGCATTTCACCCATTAAGTCATCACCTTGCAGAACCTAGCTTCTCCCTGCCTATTAACATCTAAGCCAGATGGTAGTAGTCGATTTTGCACCGACTACAGGAAATTAAATAGAGTGACGGTGCCAGATTCCTACCCATTGCCCTTGATAGAGGACCTTATAGATAGTATAGGAGTAGCCAAATTGTAACCACTATAGACTTACTTAAAGGTTACTACCAGATTCCCCTCTCGGACAAGGCCCAAATAATATCCGCCTTCATCACCCCCTTCGGACTATACCAATACACAGTGATGCCCTTTGGCTTGTCTAATGCTCCCGCCACCTTCCAGAGGGCTATAAATTACATCACTCAGGACTTGGAGGGAATATCTGCATACCTGGACGACCTGGTGGTGACTGCGGACGACTGGGCGACACATCTGACCCGTCTTCGGAGGCTGATGGGTCGGTTGCAGGAAGCCGGGCTTACAATCAACCTGGCCAAGTCCACCTTCGGGAAGTCTACGTTGGTCTACCTGGGACATGTGGTGGGGAACGGCAAGGTTCACCCCAAGAGAGCCAACGTGGAGGCCATCCTTGGCTTCTCTGTCCCTACCACCAGGAAAGCTCTCATGAGGTTCTTAGGGATGGCTGGTTTCTACAGACGCTTCTGTAGGAACTTCTCCACCCTGGCCGCCCCCCTGACGGACCTTATCAGCACTTCCGTCCCCTTCCACTGGACCCCAACCTGTGACCAAGCCTTCCAACACCTCAAGGCGTTTCTCTCCTCGGAACCAGTGGTCTGGACGCCGGATCACTTCCGCCCCTTCCATCTACAAGTGGACGCGAGTGGAGTTGGAGTGGGTGCTGTCCTACTACAAACGGACCCTACAAGTGGCATCCTCTATCCCATCGCCTATCACTCCGCCAAGCTGAAAAAACATCAACTCAACTACTCCACCATCGAGAAGGAGGCTCTGCTACTCGTCCTGGCGCTACAACGTTTTGAGTGCTATCTTCATCCTGGTCCTCAAACTACGAAGGTCTTCACCGATCACAATCCTCTGCCCATCCTTCACGCCATGAATAACCGAAACTAACGCATTCTTGGGTGGGCCTTGTTAACTCAACCCATCAACTTGGAAGTCCACCATATCAAGAGGGTGGACAACATCATCGCCGACGCCTTATCAAGATCTCCCGTCTCACCTCCTTCATGAGCCCATTACGGAGGTCTTAGGGGGGAGGAAATGTTACGGCCCGCCCGTAACATACATTACTACCATCACCTCCTCCGCTTGTTACCTCGTTCGCCACCTCTCCGCCTCCCCTTCCACGTCACCGTTTCATGAAGCCCCGCTACTGTCCCGAAGTTGGATTCACGCGGCCCCTTTCGGCTCAACCGAAAGTGTTGAGCCAGCTCTTAGCTTTCTGGAATGCAAGTTGAGATCCAAGCCTCAACCAGTGAACACAACGCCTCTTGGGTCTACCGTGGGGTCAACCATCACCCAGCATTTCACCACTGCGACACCGCATAAGTATCATTTCCCCTCGTCCGTGTTTTCCACAATGCCTCTATATTGGATTAGGATTAGGATTATTGTTATGTATTAAGTTGGGTTCTTTATTGTTGTATTTATTACTGTGTTATATGTATATGTGTATGTCATTTTCCTGTGTTTCATTTTATATATCTGTGTTTCATGTTTCATGTTGTATCTATGTGTGTCAATATCATTATGGGTTATTAAAATAGCTTTTTAAAGTGCCCCCTTTGCATTTCCTCACCAGTTGAATCTGCAGTGTTTTTTTTTTTATTGTTATTGTTCACCGGCTCCCCGATGCCAATCTTACCAGTTTAACCGGTGAACGTAACAGGAACTAAATATGTCAAAAATGTGTTATTTTGGCGTATTCCAGCGTTTTATGCAACAAAACTGAGAATAGCAGGCATAACGCAGTATTTGTCTAAGGAACTGAAATATGTCAAAAAGAGGTTATTTTGGTGTATTCCAGCGTTATATGCACGAAAACACAGATATGCAGGCAAAACACACAATTTGTGTATGTAAAAGAAATATGTCAAAAATGAGTTATTTTGGTGTATTCTAGCGTTTTATGCACCAAAATCAGAATTAAAGGCAAAACACTATATTTGTTAAAACGTCTTATTTATGTGTTTTTAAGGTGTTTTATGAAAAATACGCCAAAATAACACATTTTTGACATATTTCAGATCACTAAACAAATAGAGTGTTTTCGTTGCATTTCTGTTTTGGTGGAAAAAAAGTAAAAAACTGCTGAAATACTACGTTTTTGTTCATTTTATTTTGGATTCTTTATACTAGCTTGTTTTCATCAATTTTATTGTTTTGAAGTAAAACAATGTAAAATGACGAATAAGCAAAATTTTAAATCAAGATTGTTTTTTTTTTCATAAAACACCTTAAGAACACATAAATAAGACATTTTATTAGATATAGTGTTTTGCCTGCATTTCTGAGTTTGGTGCATAAAACACTAGAATACACCAAAATAACCCATTTTTGAAATATTTCAGTTCATTACACAAATAGTGGGTTTTCCTGCATTTCTAAGTTTTCGCGCATAAAACGATGGAATACACCAAAATAACCTGTTTTATCACTACTCCAAAATCCTTTCCTTCCTCTACTGCCTCTAGCCAACATCCCTCCATCTCATAGTTAAAGTTTGTGTTGTCTTTACCTAAATGCATAACCTGACACTTATCAGAATTAAACTCCATCTGCCACCTGTCTGCCCATGCTATCAGCCTGTCCAGGTCTCGTTGTATTCTGTAATTGTCCTTTTCACCCTGTACTGCACATGCTATCTTAGTATCATCTGCAAACTTTAATACTTTGCTACTAATTCCTATATCTAAATCGTTAATGTACACCAAGAAAAGAAGAGGTCCTAGCACTGATCCTTGGGGTACCCACTAACCACTTCCTTCCACTCAGACATTGCCCCATTTAATACTACTCTCTGTTTCCTATCAGAAAGCCATTCACTAATCCAATCAACTAACCTACCCCTATCCCATGTAGTCTCAATTTGTACACTAGCCTCCTATGCGGTACCTTATCAAACGCTTGCTAAAATCTAGATATATAACATCTATGCTATTTCCATCATCTAACTCCTTGGTAATATATTCTAAGATATCGAGCAAATTTGTAAGACAGGACCTCCCTGATCTAAAGCCATGTTGGGTATCTCTAATTAATCTATTCTCATTTAAATGCTCCCAAATACTACCCTTAATGATTTTCTCTAGTATCTTACATACTATACTAGTTAAACTGATCGGTCTATAATTATTCGCATCATCCTTCCTACCTTTTTTAAATATTGGAGTAACATTAGCTAACTTCCAGTCCTGAGGTATCTCAGCAAACCTAAGTGATCTTTCAAAGATTAACTTAAGTGCTTCATAAATACTGTCTACACCCTCCCTAAGTACTCTGGCATGTAGCTCATCAGGACCACTGGCTTTCCTATCGTCTAGTTCAAGAATAAATTTTCTAATAATTCCCGGCTTTATATCAATATTTTCTAAAGCTCTTAAACTACTCATCGCACTGTTTGTAACAGGATTTCCTATTCTTTCCCTAGTAAATACTGAAGAAAATTGTTCATTCAATAATTCTACTATGTCTTCATTTTGATCCACTACTACACCATCTTTTCTGAGTGGTCCAATCCTATCCTTATTTCTTTTATCACTGACCTTGTAATAACTATATAATTTTTTGGGATCTTTACTCCCAGCTCTAGCTAGTTTTATCTCTGCCTGCCTTTTACTTTTTTTTTATAACCTTACACAAATCATCTCTGATCTGTCTGTACCTAATCAAATCTACATCTTCCCCACTTTTCTGCAACTCTCTGTATGCCCTCTTCTTCTCTCTGATCTGGCTACCTATCTCATGAGTCCACCATAATGGCTTCCTGTTTCTCTGCCTTATATCTTTGTAAGGGATACACTGCATCACTATACCCTTTACTACAACCTTAAAAATATCCCAGATCTCCTGTGCAGTTTTATTTCCAAAACTATCTTCCCAGTTTACCTCTCCTAATAACTGACGTAACCTACCATAATTGCCTTTCTGATAGTTTGGGACTCTAGTCTTATTCACTATATTATCCCTACTGGAATTAATGATAAATCTAATTATATGATGGTCACTGTTTGCTAAAGTCTCTCCTACCTCAACTTCCTTTAAACAATGCTCAATATTTTTTAGTACTATGTCTAAAACCTTCCTCCCCCTAGTAGGTTTATCTACCATCTGCACTAAATAGTTATCCTGAAAACTTTCCATAAACTTATTTTCACTAGCATCTCCTACCATCCTCTCCCAGTTTACTGACTTAAGATTAAAATCCCCTAAGATAATTGTCTGACTAGTACACCCCCTATTTATTTCATCTACCATAAGGTTGTCTACATCTGCTGACTGGTTAGGTGGCCTATAAAAAGCTCCTACTCTAATAACCTTACTTTTGTTTACTCTAACATCCAGCCATAAGGACTCTACTCTGTTATGTACCTTAATACCATTAATCTGACTGGAAATGAAGGATTTTTTTACATAAATAACTACTCCTCCGCCTATCCTACCAATTCTCTTGTGTAAATACATAATGTATCCATCTACTTCATATTCTTTCCTATTTTCCCTAAACTTTTCCTCATTTACCCATGCCTCTGTGACACATACAACATCTAAGTCCTCCTCAACTATATAACTAGATATCTCGTCTTTCTTGTTCCTAAGACTCCTGGCATTTACATAAAAACATTTAAGTCCTGCTACCTTCCTAGATGCTGTCTCCTTATTTGGAATCCTAATCTTATTCTCTCCTATTTGCTCAGTTCCTTTGACAAATACTGCGTTTTGCCTGCTATTCTGAGTTTAGTTGCACAAAACGCTGGAATACGCCAAAATAACACATTTTTGACATATTTCAGTTCCTTAGACAAATAGTGTGTTTTGCCTGCATTTCAGAGTATTGGTGCATAAAACGCTGGAATACTCCAATATAACCCATTTTTGACATATTTCAGTTCCTTACACAAATAGAGTGTTTTCGTTGCATTTCTGTGTTTTGGTGGAAAAAAGCTAAAAACTGCTGAAATACCACGTTTTTGTTCATTTTATTTTGGATTCTCTATACTAGCCTGTTTTCATCAATTTTATCGTTTTAAAGCAAAACAATGTAAAATGACGAATAAGCAAAATTTTAAATCGAGATAGTTTTTTTCATAAAACACCTTAAAAACACATAAATAAGACGTTTTATCAAATATAGTGTTTTGCCTGCAATTCTGAGTTTACTGCATAAAACGCTAGAATACACCAAAATAACCCATTTTTGACATATTTCAGTTCCTTACACAAATAGTGTGTTTTCCCTGCATTTCTTAGTTTGGTGCCTAAAACGCTGTTATACACCAAAATAACCTGTTTTTGACATATTTCAGTTCCTTTGACAAATACTGCGTTTTGCCTGCTATTCTGAGTTTAGTTGCACAAAACGCTGGAATACGCCAAAATAACACATTTTTGACATATTTCAGTTCCTTAGACAAATAGTGTGTTTTGCCTGCATTTCAGAGTATTGGTGCATAAAACGCTGGAATACACCAATAAAACCCATTTTTGACATATTTCAGTTCCTTACACAAATAGAGTGTTTTCGTTGCATTTCTGTGTTTTGGTGGAAAAAAGCTAAAAACTGCTGAAATACCACGTTTTTGTTCATTTTATTTTGGATTCTCTATACTAGCCTGTTTTCATCAATTTTATCGTTTTAAAGCAAAACAATGTAAAATGACGAATAAGCAAAATTTTTAATCGACATAGTTTTTTTTCATAAAACACCTTAAAAACACATAAATAAGACGTTTTATCAAATATAGTGTTTTGCCTGCAATTCTGAGTTTACTGCATAAAACGCTAGAATACACCAAAATAACCCATTTTTGACATATTTCAGTTCCTTACACAAATAGTGTGTTTTCCCTGCATTTCTTAGTTTGGTGCCTAAAACGCTGTTATACACCAAAATAACCTGTTTTTGACATATTTCAGTTCCTTTGACAAATACTGCGTTTTGCCTGCTATTCTGAGTTTAGTTGCACAAAACGCTGGAATACGCCAAAATAACACATTTTTGACATATTTCAGTTCCTTAGACAAATAGTGTGTTTTGCCTGCATTTCAGAGTATTGGTGCATAAAACGCTGGAATACACCAATATAACCCATTTTTGACATATTTCAGTTCCTTACACAAATAGAGTGTTTTCGTTGCATTTCTGTGTTTTGGTGGAAAAAAGCTAAAAACTGCTGAAATACCACGTTTTTGTTCATTTTATTTTGGATTCTCTATACTAGCCTGTTTTCATCAATTTTATCGTTTTAAAGCAAAACAATGTAAAATGACGAATAAGCAAAATTTTAAATCAAGATAGTTTTTTTCATAAAACACCTTAAAAACACATAAATAAGACGTTTTATCAAATATAGTGTTTTGCCTGCAATTCTGAGTTTACTGCATAAAACGCTAGAATACACCAAAATAACCCATTTTTGACATATTTCAGTTCCTTACACAAATAGTGTGTTTTCCCTGCATTTCTTAGTTTGGTGCCTAAAACGCTGTTATACACCAAAATAACCTGTTTTTGACATATTTCAGTTCCTTTGACAAATACTGCGTTTTGCCTGCTATTCTGAGTTTAGTTGCACAAAACGCTGGAATACGCCAAAATAACACATTTTTGACATATTTCAGTTCCTTAGACAAATAGTGTGTTTTGCCTGCATTTCAGAGTATTGGTGCATAAAACGCTGGAATACACCAATATAACCCATTTTTGACATATTTCAGTTCCTTACACAAATAGAGTGTTTTCGTTGCATTTCTGTGTTTTGGTGGAAAAAAGCTAAAAACTGCTGAAATACCACGTTTTTGTTCATTTTATTTTGGATTCTCTATACTAGCCTGTTTTCATCAATTTTATCGTTTTAAAGCAAAACAATGTAAAATGACGAATAAGCAAAATTTTAAATCAAGATAGTTTTTTTCATAAAACACCTTAAAAACACATAAATAAGACGTTTTATCAAATATAGTGTTTTGCCTGCAATTCTGAGTTTACTGCATAAAACGCTAGAATACACCAAAATAACCCATTTTTGACATATTTCAGTTCCTTACACAAATAGTGTGTTTTCCCTGCATTTCTTAGTTTGGTGCCTAAAACGCTGTTATACACCAAAATAACCTGTTTTTGACATATTTCAGTTCCTTTGACAAATACTGCGTTTTGCCTGCTATTCTGAGTTTAGTTGCACAAAACGCTGGAATACGCCAAAATAACACATTTTTGACATATTTCAGTTCCTTAGACAAATAGTGTGTTTTGCCTGCATTTCAGAGTATTGGTGCATAAAACGCTGGAATACACCAATATAACCCATTTTTGACATATTTCAGTTCCTTACACAAATAGAGTGTTTTCGTTGCATTTCTGTGTTTTGGTGGAAAAAAGCTAAAAAACTGCTGAAATACCACGTTTTTGTTCATTTTATTTTGGATTCTCTATACTAGCCTGTTTTCATCAATTTTATCGTTTTAAAGCAAAACAATGTAAAATGACGAATAAGCAAAATTTTAAATCAAGATTGTTTTTTTTTTCATAAAACACCTTAAAAACACATAAATAAGACGTTTTATCAAATATAGTGTTTTGCCTGCAATTCTGAGTTTACTGCATAAAACGCTAGAATACACCAAAATAACCCATTTTGACATATTTCAGTTCCTTACACAAATAGTGTGTTTTCCCTGCATTTCTTAGTTTGGTGCCTAAAACGCTGTTATACACCAAAATAACCTGTTTTTGACATATTTCAGTTCCTTTGACAAATACTGCGTTTTGCCTGCTATTCTGAGTTTAGTTGCACAAAACGCTGGAATACGCCAAAATAACACATTTTTGACATATTTCAGTTCCTTAGACAAATAGTGTGTTTTGCCTGCATTTCAGAGTATTGGTGCATAAAACGCTGGAATACACCAATATAACCCATTTTTGACATATTTCAGTTCCTTACACAAATAGAGTGTTTTCGTTGCATTTCTGTGTTTTGGTGGAAAAAAGCTAAAAACTGCTGAAATACCACGTTTTTGTTCATTTTATTTTGGATTCTCTATACTAGCCTGTTTTCATCAATTTTATCGTTTTAAAGCAAAACAATGTAAAATGACGAATAAGCAAAATTTTAAATCAAGATAGTTTTTTTCATAAAACACCTTAAAAACACATAAATAAGACGTTTTATCAAATATAGTGTTTTGCCTGCAATTCTGAGTTTACTGCATAAAACGCTAGAATACACCAAAATAACCCATTTTTGACATATTTCAGTTCCTTACACAAATAGTGTGTTTTCCCTGCATTTCTTAGTTTGGTGCCTAAAACGCTGTTATACACCAAAATAACCTGTTTTTGACATATTTCAGTTCCTTTGACAAATACTGCGTTTTGCCTGCTATTCTGAGTTTAGTTGCACAAAACGCTGGAATACGCCAAAATAACACATTTTTGACATATTTCAGTTCCTTAGACAAATAGTGTGTTTTGCCTGCATTTCAGAGTATTGGTGCATAAAACGCTGGAATACACCAATATAACCCATTTTTGACATATTTCAGTTCCTTACACAAATAGAGTGTTTTCGTTGCATTTCTGTGTTTTGGTGGAAAAAAGCTAAAAACTGCTGAAATACCACGTTTTTGTTCATTTTATTTTGGATTCTCTATACTAGCCTGTTTTCATCAATTTTATCGTTTTAAAGCAAAACAATGTAAAATGACGAATAAGCAAAATTTTAAATCAAGATTGTTTTTTTTCATAAAACACCTTAAAAACACATAAATAAGACGTTTTATCAAATATAGTGTTTTGCCTGCAATTCTGAGTTTACTGCATAAAACGCTAGAATACACCAAAATAACCCATTTTTGACATATTTCAGTTCCTTACACAAATAGTGTGTTTTCCCTGCATTTCTTAGTTTGGTGCCTAAAACGCTGTTATACACCAAAATAACCTGTTTTTGACATATTTCAGTTCCTTTGACAAATACTGCGTTTTGCCTGCTATTCTGAGTTTAGTTGCACAAAACGCTGGAATACGCCAAAATAACACATTTTTGACATATTTCAGTTCCTTAGACAAATAGTGTGTTTTGCCTGCATTTCAGAGTATTGGTGCATAAAACGCTGGAATACACCAATATAACCCATTTTTGACATATTTCAGTTCCTTACACAAATAGAGTGTTTTCGTTGCATTTCTGTGTTTTGGTGGAAAAAAGCTAAAAACTGCTGAAATACCACGTTTTTGTTCATTTTATTTTGGATTCTCTATACTAGCCTGTTTTCATCAATTTTATCGTTTTAAAGCAAAACAATGTAAAATGACGAATAAGCAAAATTTTAAATCAAGATTGTTTTTTTTCATAAAACACCTTAAAAACACATAAATAAGACGTTTTATCAAATATAGTGTTTTGCCTGCAATTCTGAGTTTACTGCATAAAACGCTAGAATACACCAAAATAACCCATTTTTGACATATTTCAGTTCCTTACACAAATAGTGTGTTTTCCCTGCATTTCTTAGTTTGGTGCCTAAAACGCTGTTATACACCAAAATAACCTGTTTTTGACATATTTCAGTTCCTTTGACAAATACTGCGTTTTGCCTGCTATTCTGAGTTTAGTTGCACAAAACGCTGGAATACGCCAAAATAACACATTTTTGACATATTTCAGTTCCTTAGACAAATAGTGTGTTTTGCCTGCATTTCAGAGTATTGGTGCATAAAACGCTGGAATACTCCAATATAACCCATTTTTGACATATTTCAGTTCCTTACACAAATAGAGTGTTTTCGTTGCATTTCTGTGTTTTGGTGGAAAAAAGCTAAAAAACTGCTGAAATACCACGTTTTTGTTCATTTTATTTTGGATTCTCTATACTAGCCTGTTTTCATCAATTTTATCGTTTTAAAGCAAAACAATGTAAAATGACGAATAAGCAAAATTTTAAATCAAGATTGTTTTTTTTCATAAAACACCTTAAAAACTCATAAATAAGACGTTGTATCATATATAGTGTTTTGCCTGCAATTCTGAGTTTACTGCATAAAACGCTAGAATACACCAAAATAACCCATTTTTGACATATTTCAGTTCCTTACACAAATAGTGTGTTTTCCCTGCATTTCTTAGTTTGGTGCCTAAAACGCTGTTATACACCAAAATAACCTGTTTTTGACATATTTCAGTTCCTTTGACAAATACTGCGTTTTGCCTGCTATTCTGAGTTTAGTTGCACAAAACGCTGGAATACGCCAAAATAACACATTTTTGACATATTTCAGTTCCTTAGACAAATAGTGTGTTTTGCCTGCATTTCAGAGTATTGGTGCATAAAACGCTGGAATACACCAATATAACCCATTTTTGACATATTTCAGTTCCTTACACAAATAGAGTGTTTTCGTTGCATTTCTGTGTTTTGGTGGAAAAAAGCTAAAAACTGCTGAAATACCACGTTTTTGTTCATTTTATTTTGGATTCTCTATACTAGCCTGTTTTCATCAATTTTATCGTTTTAAAGCAAAACAATGTAAAATGACGAATAAGCAAAATTTTAAATCAAGATTGTTTTTTTTCATAAAACACCTTAAAAACACATAAATAAGACGTTTTATCAAATATAGTGTTTTGCCTGCAATTCTGAGTTTACTGCATAAAACGCTAGAATACACCAAAATAACCCATTTTTGACATATTTCAGTTCCTTACACAAATAGTGTGTTTTCCCTGCATTTCTTAGTTTGGTGCCTAAAACGCTGTTATACACCAAAATAACCTGTTTTTGACATATTTCAGTTCCTTTGACAAATACTGCGTTTTGCCTGCTATTCTGAGTTTAGTTGCACAAAACGCTGGAATACGCCAAAATAACACATTTTTGACATATTTCAGTTCCTTAGACAAATAGTGTGTTTTGCCTGCATTTCAGAGTATTGGTGCATAAAACGCTGGAATACTCCAATATAACCCATTTTTGACATATTTAATAATAAGATAACAAAGGGCCACCAGGGTCCATCTAGGTTATCCTGTATCAGTCGTACAGCGACCTCGTCATCAGTACTTAAAGATACACTTACAAGTACACAATACATTATATACTAATTCTAAATATTTGGCCCATTAACAGGGCTAAGTCCTGCAGCAAAATCCTCTACAATTTGTGGTCCCCATACATGGGGATCATGTCTTATTTAACTATAGTAAATTTCTTATAAAACTATCATGCAGTGCTATACATAATTATAAATCTAATAAATTTAAGTGCTTATCTAATCTGTTTTTAAACATTGTCAAACTAGTGCTATTTACAACCGTCTCTGGCAATGCATTCCAGAAGTCTACCACTCTATGACTAAAGAAATATTTTCTTATATCTAACCTGCAGCCTTGCTTTCTAATCTTCCTGCCATGATTTCTAGTTCTATTTCCTCCTCTAAGGTAAAGAAAGATCTCACATCTATGTAGTTTGTATCTGAGAACA
>NW_025541692.1:606186-646186 GCF_017591435.1 Portunus trituberculatus
TATGCAATTTGTTCGATTTAGTTGGGCCAGTTTCTCCAACTTTTGTTGGCCAACTTCGTAAGCCTAGTTTTGAAGGTCCGGTTCGTCCTCTCGGCCAAGCCATTCGTTTAGGGATGGTATGCTGATGTGATGCTCCTCTTGATGCCGAAAGCCTTGCACAGCTCATCATTCAGCTAAAACAAGATCATTTATTAGTTTAAACTTTAAAACATAAAATGCCATCTAAAAACAAGGATTTCCTATATTCAATGTTAATCTTTCATTTTTTTGGAAAAGCTAATATTTCAAGCATTCAACCCACAGACATCCTGCCAGTGTCTTTCATGTTACCCACATCCATTAATGTTTATGGAATGAAGGGAAAACTAACTTCAAGAGAATTTATTGATTTATGTATTATGTATGATTTTTTATGTACAAGTGAAACAGTGTCATGAGGCTGATATGGTAAATACTGCCTCCAGTATAGCAGATACAAATCAGGTTGGTTAATGATTGCTGTCTCTTTAAAAGGCTATAAAACTGAAATGGAAGACTATTAACACTGAACATAAGGATTTGTTTTCTATACTGATAGATAAAAGATATTTAAAACTCGATAAAAATCTAATTGTTAGTGTAGTATATATTCTGCCTGTAAATTCCAGATACGTATGCAAGTGTGGAACATTTTGAAGAAATTAACTTTTTTTTTTTTTTTTTTTTTGGATAATACAAGTGAAGATTATTAACAATTGCTTTGTGGTGACTTTAATTCAAATACTGGAACTATGCTGGACTATGTTTTGACAGAGGAAGGTGATGGTGATGATGATGTTTATGGGGATTTAAGTGAAGTACACCAGATATTAAAGAAATGAGAGTGGATTGAACAAGGTATAACCAAGATGTAACACAGGATAGGAACTTTTATGGGAGAAATTTGGTGACAATATGTAATAATTGTGTTACGTTCACCGGTTAAACTGGTAAGATTGGCATCGGAGAGCCGGTGAACAATAACAATAAAAAAAACACTGCAGGTTCAACTGGTGAGGAAATGCAAAGGGGTCACTTTAAAAGCTATTTTAATAACCCATAATGAAATTGACACATATATAACAAGAAACATGAAACACAGATATATAACATGAAACACAGGAAAATGACATACACATATACATATAACACAGTAATAAATACAACAATAAAGAACCCAACTTAATACCTAACAATAATCCTAATCCTATATAGAGGCAATGTGGAAAACACGGACGAGGGAAGTGATACTTATGCGGTGTCGCAGTGGTGAAATGCTGGGTGATGGTTGATCCCACGGTAGACCCAAGAGGCGTTGTGTTCACTGGTTGAGGCTTGGATCTCAACTGCCAATCCAGAAAACCAAGAGCTGGCTCAACACTTTCGGTTGAGTCGAAAGGGGCCGCGTGAATCCAACTTCGGGACAGTAGCGGGCTTCATGAAACGGTGACGTGGAAGGTTCATGAAACGGTGGCGTGGAAGGTTCACGAGACGGTGACGTGGAAGGGAGGCGGAGAGGTGGCGAACGAGGTAACAAGCGGAGGAGGTGATGGTAGTAATGCATGTTACGGGCGGGCCGTAACATTTCCTCCCCTAAGACCTCCGTAATGGGCTCATGAAGGAGGTGAGACAGGAGATCTTGATAAGGCGTCGGCGATGATGTTGTCCACCCCTTGATATGGTCACTTGTAGATGGAAGGCGCGGAGTGATCCGGCGTCCAGACCACTGGTTCCGAGGAGAGAAACGCCTTGAGGTGTTGGAAGGCTTGGTCACAGGTCGGGGTCCAGTGGAAGGGACGGAAGTGCTGATAAGGTCCGTCAGGGGCGGCCAGGGTGGAGAAGTTCTTACAGAAGCGTCTGTAAAACCAGCCATCCCAAGAACCTCATGAGAGCTTTCCTGGTGGTAGGAACAGGAAGCCAAGGATGGCCTCACGTTAGCTCTCTTGGGTGAACCTTGCCGTTCCCACCACATGTCCCAGGTAGACCACCGTAGACTTCCCGAAGGTGGACTTGGCCAGGTTGATTGTAAGCCCGGCTTCCTGCAACCGACCCATCAGCCTCCGAAGACGGGTCAGATGTGTCGCCCAGTCGTCTGCAGTCACCACCAGGTCGTCCAGATATGCAGATGTTCCCTCCAAGTCCTGAGTGATGTAATTTATAGCCCTCTGGAAGGTGGCGGGAGCATTAGACAAGCCAAAGGGCATCACTGTGTATTGGTATAGTCCGAAGGGGTGATGAAGGCGGATATTATTTGGGCCTCGTCCGAGAGGGAATCTGGTAGTAACCTTTAAGCAAGTCTATAGTGGTTACAAATTTGGCTACTCCTATACTATCTATAAGGTCCTCTATCAAGGGCAATGGGTAGGAGTCTGGCACCGTCACTTTATTTAATTTCCTGTAGTCGGTGCAAAATCGACTACTACCATCTGGCTTAGATGTTAACAGGCAGGAGAAGCCCAGGAGATATACTAGGTTCTGCAAGGTGATGACAGAGCAGATAGTCTACCTCTTTTTCATCAAGTCTCTTTTAATGGGTGAAATGCGATAGGCTGGTTGTCTTATAGGCTTGATGTCATTAGATATTAATGTTATGTCATGTTGGATAGTATTACAAACTCCTGGAAGGTCACCTGTGATTTCAGAAAAGTCTAGCAATAACTTTTTAAGATCAGACTGTTGTGAAGGTGTTAAGGAAAGAAACACCTCATCAAGGTTGGACATGATTTGGCTGTTTGAGGGGCGTCCTTTGGGTGACGAGAAGAGGAATTCGATGTCGGACTCTTCCTCGGGGGCACAGGACCAGACTCCTTCCCTACCAGACATACAGGTACAGTGCGAGACAAGTCGTCCTCTGGTTCTCTGGAGTGGTAAGGTTTCATTAGATTAATATGAACTAGTTGGGAATCCTTACGACGGTCAGGAGTGTGGACCACATAATTTAATGGACTTAGTTTTGAGCCACAACATAAGGTCCCATGAACTTACTGTGAAGAGCATTGCCTGGAGTGGGAGAAAAAGTAAAACCTTGTCTCCTGGTTTGAAACTTCTCATGACAGATTTGGGAAGAGAATTCTGTTGCATTTTAGTTTGAGATTTGAGGAAGTTTGATTTAGCAAAGATCTGACTTCACTGATTTTATTCTTAAGGTTACTGATGTAGTCAGACACACTGGGGCTTGAAGGAGTATTTTGAGTAAACCATTGATCCTTTAATATTTTGAGAGGCCCCTGATCTGTCTACCATAGAGTAATTCAAAGGGAGTAACCTAAAGAATCTTGAGGAGATTCTCTTAAAGCGAAGAGAAGGAAAGAAATACTTTCATCCCAGTCTCCTTGATGCTCCAAGCAATACTTCTTCATCATGGATTTTAATGTTTGGTGAAACCGCTCCAGACAGCCTTGGGATTGGGGTGGTAAGCCGAGGAGGTAACATGGTCGATGTTTAGCTCATTCACTATCTGTTGGAAAAAATGGCTAGTGAAATTGCTACCCTTGTCAGACTGAATTTGTTTTGGAATTCCTACCGAGGTGAAAAAATGTATTAGATGTTTTACAATGGTCTTTGATGTGATGTTCTTAAGAGGAATGCTTCAGGGTACCTGGTAGTGGGATCCATGAGGGTTAACAAATACTGATTCCCTCGTTTGGTTTTGGGTAAGGGCCCTACGCAGTCTAGAATGATCTTTTCGAAGGGCTCCGTCTGAACTGGAATAGGCGTCAGAGGAGCTGGCACAAGGCGTTCGTTAGGCTTACCCACAATTTGACATATGTGACATGTTTTTACATAGTGTGACACATCCTTTTTCATTCCTGGCCAAAAAAATGTTGAAGAGCCTTCTTGTAGGTTTTTGGATGCCTAGATGACCTGACAATCCATCATGAGCTAGTTCTATAATGGCTGGTCTTACAGACAAGGGATGACAACTTGATGTGTTTCTGACCAGGTGTCTAGTTGTTTCAGTTCAGGAGGTCTGTAGGCACGCATCAGGACTCCTTCCTGATAATAAAAACAAGGCAATTTAGACATATCCTTTGTCTCACTGGCCACATGTCTGATCTTAGCCAAAGTGAGATCCTGTTCCTGAGCATTAATCAAATTCTCCTTTGAAATGATGTTATTATACAAGTTGTCAGTAGAGGCAATCATTGGTGGAGGAGGTGATGAAAGGGCAGGGGACTTGGACTGAGACCTGGTGACTGCACACACTGGGAAGAAGTGAGGGATGTTTCGTCCAGGGTCTTAGTGGGACTTTCTGTTAAGGGAGAATCAAGAACAATTAAGTTTGGAACAGCCAAGTTACCCGCAAGATCATTACCCAGTACAAGATGTACCCCGGTACTGGCAGTTCACCAGGTTTAATGGCTACCTCAACCTCTCCTGAAATGAACGGGCACTGTAAGCTAATATTAGCCAAAGGATAGGAGAGCTGTGATTCGAGACCTGTAAGGATCACCTTCTCCCCAGTGAAAGCCTGTTTGATGTTAGGGATGACATCTTCCCTTAAGATGGATTGGGCAGCACCTGTATCACGCAGAACCTTGATATTTATTGCCTTGTCTTTACCATCAGTCAGGGACACTTTACCTTGATACATGTACGAGTCATAAAGTTCTAGAGGAGAGTTGACAGGGTTAGCTAGGGCCACTGGTTTCTTGTTCTCAAATGTGTTAGGTCTAGGGGCCACAAAAGAAAATTGACGTTGAGAACCCTTGCAATTTGGGTGTCTACATTTCTGGATCGTGTGACCTGGCTTCTTACAGTATGTACACCAGGGGGGAATTATATGCATTTGGCGAGAATCCGGTTGGCTTACCACCCGCGCTCCCAAAACCTTCCCCAAAGGAGGACCTAACATTAGACAGTGAACCACGACCTCTACTACCCAGGGATCCCATCAACAAAGCAAACGCATCAGCCACTTTAGCGGCAGACATAAGATCACTCTCTCCCCGTTCTTCCACATGCCTCAGAATATTAAAAGGTAACTTGTTCTTCCATTCTTCCAGGACCATTAGATTGAGCAACTCCGAAAAGGTGGTAATGTTAAGGGCGGCTAACCATTTCTTAAATTGTCTTAGTTTCTCACTAGCGAATTCAACATAGGTGTGAGACTCTGGTTTCACATACTTTCGAAACTGTTGTCTGTATCCATCAGAAGTGATAGAGTAGGCGTCTAGAATGTTACCTTTGATCTCTTCATATTCTACCTCATCACTAAGGCCGTTGTATACCCTATAAGCTTTTCCTACTAGCTTAGGGACAAGGAGAGACACCCACTGATCCTTGGGCCATTTATTCCTATTAGCAATGCTCTCAAAAGCGCGAAATGACCCGTCAACATCAGATTCATCAAAAGGGGAACTAGCGGAGCAGCTGTAGCAGGATTAAAGCTTGCTAACTGTTTCTTTATATCTATTTCTTCCCTCTAAACTTAGCGTCATTTCGTAGGGCTAACTCCTGAATTTCTAACTCTTTCTCCTGCCTTCTAAGTTGTAACTGAAATTCTCTCTCTTCTTTTCTGCCTGTAGTTGCATTTGTTTTCCTGTAGTTGCATTCTGTAATTATTTCTTTCTCTTCTTTTCTGCCTGTAGTTGCATTTCTTTTCCTGTAGTTGCATTTTTTTCCTGTTCTGCCTGTAGTTTCTTTTTCTGCCTGTAGTTGCATTTGTTTTCATGCATCCGGTATTCTAGTTTAAGCTTCTCAATTTCCCATTGACTTATCCTACTCTTATCCTGTTCTTCCTGGGGACTGTGTATTATAGTCCTCGTAGAGGCTGACATGGGAGTTAACTCTTCTATGGCATTTCCTAGCAACTGACCTTCTTGCACTAGATGTTCAACAACTACATTCTTAATGACCTCTTTAGTCATCTGAGACGTGATGGGAACATCAAAATGTTTAGCGATGGTCTTCCATTGGTCCTTCTTTATATTAGCATCTTTAAGTTGTTCCAGAGAAGGGTCGGCACAAAAATCTTCAACGTTAAACTGAGCGGAAGCCATATTAAATAGATGTTAAACCACAAAAAAAAAAATGATAAGCGAATTACTTAAGTGAGGAACTTGGCAGAGTGATAATAAAGGCAACCTTGGAAATTACCTAGATTATACTTAAGTAAACACTTATGAGTACAATCACTAATGAGGGGTAAACTAGAGAGTTACGGCATTAAGAGGGATCCGGATTACTCTAGTTACGAGACTTGAGAGTGAGGAGCGAATTGTACTGAGACTTGTTATTGATAAGGAGGCGGATTAGTCTGAGAGACTAGTTAAAATGGCCGATTCTAACTAGCGAGAAAAATGATCCGCGAAGTGAGGGATTGAGGGTTCGCATGAACATATGATGATCCCAACACTTGGATAACACTTATTACACACCTGCCTATGTGCAAAAATAGAGATAAGTGCTATCGGTGAACACGCCTTTCTACCTGGTTTCCTGCTCTACCACTGCTATGCGATACCAATGAAAGTCACGAAGCACGTTTAACCCAAAAGGAGCCACTTGATCGCACAAAGGTAAATTTAAACCACACGCAGAGTAAGTCACAGAAAAAAAAACACATCAGAGTCACAACACCACAGAAACACAAGCAATCACAGAAAAAAGTCACTGGAAAAATGGAACACTGAACATGGGTTATAATGGTCCTGTCACGGTCGCCAATTGTTACGTTCACCGGTTAAACTGGTAAGATTGGCATCGGAGAGCCGGTGAACAATAACAATAAAAAAAAACACTGCAGGTTCAACTGGTGAGGAAATGCAAAAGGGGGTCACTTTAAAAAGCTATTTTAATAACCCATAATGAAATTGACACATATATAACAAGAAACATGAAACACAGATATATAACATGAAACACAGGAAAATGACATACACATATACATATAACACAGTAATAAATACAACAATAAAGAACCCAACTTAATACCTAACAATAATCCTAATCCTATATAGAGGCAATGTGGAAAACACGGACGAGGGAAGTGATACTTATGCGGTGTCGCAGTGGTGAAATGCTGGGTGATGGTTGATCCCACGGTAGACCAAGAGGCGTTGTGTTCACTGGTTGAGGCTTGGATCTCAACTGCCAATCCAGAAAACCAAGAGCTGGCTCAACACTTTCGGTTGAGTCGAAAGGGGCCGCGTGAATCCAACTTCGGGACAGTAGCGGGCTTCATGAAACGGTGACGTGGAAGGTTACGGTGGCGTGGAAGGTTCACGAGACGGTGACGTGGAGAGGTGGCGAACGAGGTAACAAGCGGAGGAGGTGAAAGTATGTTGCAGGCGGGCCGTAACACAAGAGAGTACCAATTGTAATTTATCAGGAAAATGGAGAGCATCAAAGAAAGATTAATATAAAGCATAATTACATAAAGCACAACAAAACTCGCGTCCTTGGTCGGTCAGTATCCGAACAGGTTTTCCATGCCTACAAAAGAAAAGATGGTGAAGCACAAGAAGTATATCCTTGTAGCTTATAAAGTGAATTACAAAACAACATATGTGATGAATATCTGTATTTCATTTATTACTTGGATTAAAGCTGCTAAATGAGTATGAGTAAAATTTGCAGTAATTTACCTGTAGATAAATGACCTAATGCATCCTGAGACTCCTTTGGCACTCTTATCCTTAAGTGGAAAAAATTCTGCAAACTTGGAGTAATAATCGACGAACGTGCAAACATACCTGTAGCCCTCTGAACTAAGAGGCAGTGGACCTAAATATTATAGCGGGATTAAGCATTTAAAAAAGCCATGCACATAGAAAAGAAGAACCACAGCAACTATTAAAGCAAATTTTGAAAATATACATACACAAGCAGAGAGAGAGAGAGAGAGAGAGAGAGAGAGAGAGAGAGAGAGAGAGAGAGAGAGAGAGAGAGAGAGAGAAGCTTTCAATTGTGTATATGAAAAGACACAGAAAAGTTTTTTGTGAAATATATGTATACAACCCTCACATCAAGCAATCATGCAATCCAAATTCATTTCCCAAATCACTTAGATTCAAACATTTCTCCAAGCACCAAAATGCATACTCATTAGCCCAAGCACCATAATACAAACACATTTCCCCAAGCACAACAATGGAAACTCACTGGCTGAAGCACTGCCATGCAAACACATTTACCCAAGCACCACTTTCTAAGCCCATTTCTCTTATTGCTATTATATGGAAACCCATTTGCCCAAACACCATAATACAAACACTTTACCAAGCACCACACTGCAACAGTTGCATCAAGTCAAATTGAATCATCAAGCAGTATAAGCAATCCTTATGATTTTTCTGAACTTCAATTATAGGAAATGTAAGTTAAGGACTGCCCAGTTTAAATACCAACGACAATGCAGTAAAAGATGAATAAAGGTCATTCTTACCAATCAGATCAAGTCCTACCAGTTCCAAGAATTTCTCCACCTTTATGGGCTTCATGGTAGGGGCTTGCGTTTTGACTGAACTGAAACGCTGGCATTCATTGCAGGTCTCGATCTGAAATTTAAAAAGTACTTAGCAACAACCAACAGCACTAAAGGGGTGGGGGGAGGGAAATGTAAATATTAAGAGAATAATAAATTGTTACTTTTGCTATTTACTTAGGAGGCAAGCAAAGTTTTTATATGAACAGAGTTCAACTTTGAAGTAACCATAATGCTATTCAGAAGGTTGTATCCCCACAACTATAAGGCAGATCATAACAATATTACCGACATTGATAGTACAACTCTATAAAATTTTAGATGACATCAGTTTCAACTCTTCTACTGGATGAACTTTATGGCTAACTCGCACAACAAACTAGAAGGATGTCAAAACATGAAATTTCTCAAAAAAACATATATCAATATATATCAGCTCCACAAACCCTAGGTAGTGCCTTTGCCCCATTTTCTTTTTAGAGAGAGAGAAAAAAATGTAATAGTGATTGATTTACTTCACCTTCACTTCATTGGAGAAAAAAAAAAAAAAAAAAAAAAAAAACTTTTAATGGTCAAATACCCTTGCTGATGACAACCACAGTTATACATGGTGAGCCTAGTCCATGTCTATAACTTGCAAAACAGCAAGTGTTTATGTATCAGTGTTTACTCTTGTAACCTCTGAATTAACTTTCAATACAGCAAGTGGTTTTATATAAGAGTGTTCCTTCTAATTAGAGGTGAAAGTAAAGTTAGGAGCAAGTGCTATGTAGTGCGTGGCCTCTACTGAAACGTCACACTATGAGCAAGTGGTGGACAGAATCCAACAACTGGGGCCTACTGTGAAACTTTGGTTATTTAAGTTAACCTACCCAGGAAATGGGTCACAAATCCTAAATTATACCTGGTACCCATCACTGTAGAGTGGGTAGAGTCTTAAGATTTAAGGAAAAAATGGCCTTAAAAAATTACTGCCCCACCCAGGGACAGAACCTGTGATCTCTCAGTTGTGAGTTGAGCATGCTAACCACTGCACCACAGGACCACCTCTCCTAACCTTTACCCATGAAACTTAAGTTACAAGGTAGCAGGTGGTTTTATGTCAGTGTTTCTTCTAGCCTTAGCCTAAAGAGCCTATTCCTACAAGGCAGTAGTAGTCCTTACAAGTACACTATAACTCCAGGCCAGTGTACCAGGGAGCAATGATGGATAAGAGGCTCCATGCAATTGAAAAAACACACCTCTCCCAAACTGCAAATGCAATTTTATTATCCTGACCAGAACAAACTGCATAATTTTGTATTACAAATAGTGATACGCTGTATATGCTTACAGAAACCTGATAGTTTTATGGATAATACTTACGTAGTGTTTGACATCTCTCATACTTCTCCAGTAGTACACTGCGGCAACCCTGTTGTATGTTGCCAGCACACCACTATGACCTGAAGTCGGGCTACTGTGGTGAAACCACAGCACGTCTGCAAGCTTCTCCATGGTGCGTATCACTTCCCGCCGCTTGCTGTCACCCACTCCAGTATAGTACAAGATCTTCTCTGCAAATAGAAATGCATCATGAAATAAAACCTAACCAGAATTTGCATTTGTATGTAGAGGTAGAGCAGAACTTAATCAACTAATTGCTCTGGTTAGCTGTCACTCTGTTTTACAAAACAATTTGAATAGATATCAATCACTGCATATTGAATCATGTCAGTAAATTAGCATAAATATGTATGCTTTCAGTGTGGTAATTTCATTCGAGCATACATAAACACTACGCGTTAATGACGATGTCATCAGAGGTGATCAGGATTGAGGAATTGGAGATGAGTACACAATTTTATATGCCCAACTTGTAGAAGTAGAGGAGAGCAACAGCAAGAAAACTAGAAACTAGAAAGAAAATGTGGTTGTGGATGGTGGGGAACTTGAAGAGGTGGAACAATTCTGCCATCATAAATCACTGGTACAGAATAGTATATACTTTCCAGTTTGTTGTGGCCATATTTTGCATGTTCTGCATCTATGATTTAAATGTTTGCATTCATATTTCAGCAGTTTAAAGTGCATACCTTTGTTGGGTTTCTAATTAGGTATTATAACAATTGGCTATTATTTCATGACAGACGTAAATTTTGAACATTTAATCATATGTTACAGCTGACGTCCACCATTACTCACCTCTGAGACACTTGAATTTTTAGTTAGTATGTTTAATCTGTGTTTCAAAAATTTCATTAGTGTTTTGTTGAATGGCTTAGCTCAGTGGCTTCCAAACTTTTTCTGGTTGTTACCCACTATTCATACAAAATACTTCTCCATGGCCCACCACCCACTGCAAAGCATGACTCATGACTACAATGACTAGTCCTACACTCATTAGGTCCATATATAAACCACTATGGCAAATACTGTAATTTTATTGATTCCATGCATGTAAATGACCCCACTGGCTGCCTACCCGTAAACTCCATTGTTTTTATACACACGATATCCTCAGATTATGATCCCTGGATTTTGTTACACTGCCCCAAGAAGCCATTGCTTACAGTTTGGGAGCCACTGGTTTAGGTGTTAGTGGTTGATGAGTGGAAGAGGAGCATAATCTTTACAAAAGTAATGAATTGGTAGCATGATCAATACTTAGAATACATCAGTAGTAGTAAAAGTCAGCATTTATCAGAAAAAAAAAAAAAAAAAAAACTAACGAGAGGATGAATGAGTGTTGGCAACAGCTACAAATGGAATAAATTAACACTATTACAGTAAAGAAAAATGTTACTTTCCATCAATGTTGTTTAAGCATGGTTTATCACAGTTTCATGTAAAACAAGGAGGGACCAGTGACCATGGTGAGAGCAACTGCAAGCCGGAGTGACATTAAAGTGGTGTAGAGACGCAAACTGTAAAAGAAGAATGTACAAGACTCACGTGATGCATCCCACTGGAATGTGGCTGCCTTTCTCCGGATGAATCTTCGTTCCGACTTGTCCTCGCTGTTGACAAAACTTCCACTGTTGAAGAAAGAGATTAGTCTCGTAGATGACATTGTCAGCCTCAAATTTCCTCCTGCAGCTGGTTTCATAATTCTCCACAGAGACGTTGGACCTGTAGGAGAATTATTGATATTGAGAAACATTGTTTATAAGTATTAACAAATAATTACAGAAATAGCAAGAAATCAATTCAAAGTTAAAAGCATAAGTTAATACCATAAAGTTTCAGTGTCATACAAAAACAAAAGTTAATGAAGGTGCTGGATTTAACAATAACTCATCAAATCCCACATTAACTTGACTAACCTAACTAGCTAGGGTGCCGTCTGTGGTCCCCCTCAAGGGACATGAACTTAACAAACCTAACACAAACAGGACCTATGCAGCATAACCAAAGGTAACCGTAATTATTTCCTATTTGTAATAATATTTATTGTTACCAGGAATCTTACCAGAATGAGCTCCTCTGGGAAGGAGCTCCAAACATGCCAACATGCCACAGTAGAGTTAGATTTTTTCAATAACAGTAATGCAAGCGGCTGCAAAATACTGTGGAATGTGTGTTGTAAGCAATTATGAGAATTTTTCAAAGAATAATAAATATTCAAACAGACTGTCCCCCAGATGAATTGCAAGAACTCTTTCAAACTGGGATAAGGCAGGAGCTAGGACAACCTCGGAGGGCAGAGAATTCCAGAGATTAATAATTCTAATTGAGAACAATCTTTCGTGTAAGTCAGTCTGTATATGAGGATAGAATATTTTGAGAGGGTGGACACAAGTCCTGGCATCAGGCGTAAGAATAATAAAGAAATAAGTATATGCAATAAGTGTTCATCAATTAAATATTTTACACACTGTTATCAGGTCAGCTTGGAGCAGCCTACTCAGCACTGAATTCAGATCCAGAGCAGAAAGACAACCGCTATAATCAATGTTGCGGTAACCAATAATTTATTTTGACCAACAGCACGGGATCCCTTCCAACAATGAAAGGTCTCCCTCATAACCTGTGCCAAACTACGGAACATAACTCTATTATAGGATTAATATAGAGAAAGCATAAATGAGGAGTCCCGGTTTACTGAACTCTTAAGGAGGTTTGAGGCGATGCAAGATGACTTATTGGCAATATTGCAGATATACTGATGGAATTTCAGTGGTATCAACCAACAATCCCAAATCTGTTGCCATTCAGCTTTGGATACAAGAAGGTATATATATGTCTCTCTGCACATGGAAGGCAAGTTCTGTGTGCAGTAGGAAGTAATAATATTAGTCTGTAGGTATATTTTTCCATCATCAGCAAAAATTTTGTACTTGCAAGAGAAGACAGAAATTTATGTAAATAAGGAAAAAAGTAGGACACAGCTTTGGGGACACCACTGCTCACATTGACAGGAAGACTTTCTTCACCCAGAGAAGCAGAGAGTTACCAATTTCTAATCAAGGAATATCTTTTTCAATTTCCAATGGTGGGACATCCTACCTCCTTAAACCCAAACTCACTGCATCATCTTCAACAGTTCTCATGGGCCAAAGACTGTCAGTGTGATTATTTTGGACCTACCAGACTAACACCAACCACACTACATTTCTTACTGAAACTTTGTGAGTTGCAAAACTTTTACTCTTGATAAGACAATCAATCTCTACATAAACAACATGAGCCTCATCTGGTGCCCCTAGTATTGTTATATTAAGTAAGTATCCATAGTGGGTTCAGGGGGCCACAGCCCCCATGATAAATTTGGTTAGGTTAGGCCCAGTTAGGTTAGTTAAGAAAAATAAAATAAATAAATAAATAAATAAAACACAAGAAAACAGTTGTGATTAGTTCAAAATATCTAAATGAATATAAAATTTCAATAGCAGGTGTTTGGATTTTTATCTTGGTAGCAAGAAGGTTGAGAGACGTGCTGTTAGGACCACTGTCTAGTGATGATAAGTGGGCTATTCAACCTGCAGATATGACTAACCATTTTGTTATTGCATTTTCAGCTGTCTTTTACAAATTCTTATTATAATAACTTTTTTCGTGCTAATAGGTTTAGCGTTTTTAAGATTCAGAATACACTTTTAAACTAAGGAATTTTAGCAATTTTGTTTTTAAAGTTAAGTGTCCCATGCTCTTAGCAATCTACACTGATCACCCTTACTGGATAGATTTGCGTTTCCTGACCTTTTCCACCCATATCACCCACTGTTATTATGTCTAAGCACTCCACCACCCATTACTAATGTCCTGTTATTAAAAGGATAGAAGACAGTGAAGTGTGTGCATCAGTTCCCAGCACCCCAAGGGGATGCTAGTACCCCTATAATGAGTCTTGTTTAATTAACGAAGTTGATATAGTCTGAATGTAGTAATGTATGGAAGCGGGAACATAAGATTAACTATTAAACTCTGAAAGGCAGTTCAAATATAGAAACGGTTTAATGGTAAGCGGGGGTAGAGGCAGGACATGCTGGACACCGCGTGGCACCCCTGAGCGGCGGGATAAAACTGGTAGATAAATGCTATTTATGCACTTCCAATAAAAGAAAAACAATAAAAATAAGTACTCGACTTGAAAGCATCCATAATGGTCCTTTGGGAGAAGATGAAAGTACAGTGCAGGCTGAATATATGGGATCTGGCAATGAGACCGCTCACTTGATGGTAACAAGAGAACCACTGATCAGCCAAGCTCCTTGCTCGTCTGCTGAAATGCGTTGTGCGTCTGGCAGGATTCTCTTCTGGATAGGGAGGGAGGGAGGGGTAGACAATTATTCAAGGGGAATAAATCTGTGTGATAAAATGCTGTCTATTCACTTTCAATAAAAGAAAAACAAGAATGAAATAAGTGCTCACGAATTGAAATAATCCATAATCCATAACAATTCTTTGGGGGAAAATAAAGTACAGTACAGTCTGCATATATAGTTTTAATAGCGAGCTCTCACGAGTGCAACATCCACCCTTCAACTCAGGATAGCAACTGATCGCTGTGTATTCACTGAGCGAGGCTGTAAATGAGTCGTGCGTCTGGCACCGATTTCTCTTCTGCGCATGCGCAGAAGGGCGTGACACGATCTTGCCGCGGACCACAATCTGCATCCTACAGCGGTGCCTTCCTTGCGGGAGCGACACGCACAGTACCGACGACCGAGTTGCCAGATACTGCCACACACACACACACGCGCACTCTCTTGCATTAACTATATATAAAACCCTAGCTGTTCACGGGTTTCTATTGATTGTGGGGACGCTTCCTGTCTGTTCACGGGTTCTCCTTGTTCATCATGTCGCTCCGCGTCCTTCGCCCGAGGGCAGCGACACCGAACACCAGCAGGAAACTCTTCAGTTTTCAGACGACAAAGCCAGTCCCGGGGAGTCCGGGTGTCTTACCCTTGGGCCCGCCACTACTCACCCCCACCTGCTCCACTCCTCCCTCAACCCCACCAGTCTCCTCCCGCGCATCAAGACGGTACCGTTTTTCACCTCATCAAATACTTGGAGGAATCACGTCTGTCAGTTGATTTGCGTAGAAGACAGGAGGATGAGGAAAGGCGGCGAGCAGAGGAAATGAGACGCAGGGATGACAACGAGCGTTTCATGGCACTGCTACAAACACAAGAGAGTACCAATTGTAATTTATCAGGAAAATGGAGAGCATCAAAGAAAGATTAATATAAAGCATAATTACATAAAGACTTACCGCACAACAAAACTCGCGTCCTTGGTCGGTCAGTATCCGAACAGGTTTTCCATGCCTACAAAAGAAAAGATGGTGAAGCACAAGAAGTATATCCTTGTAGCTTATAAAGTGAATTACAAAACAACATATGTGATGAATATCTGTATTTCATTTATTACTTGGATTAAAGCTGCTAAATGAGTATGAGTAAAATTTGCAGTAATTTACCTGTAGATAAATGACCTAATGCATCCTGAGACTCCTTTGGCACTCTTATCCTTAAGTGGAAAAATTCTGCAAACTTGGAGTAATAATCGACGAATGTGCAAACATACCTGTAGCCCTCTGAACTAAGAGGCAGTGGACCTAAATATTATAGCGGGATTAAGCATTTAAAAAAGCCATGAACATAGAAAAGAAGAACCACAGCAACTATTAAAGCAAATTTTGAAAATATACATACACAAGCAAGCAGAGAGAGAGAGAGAGAGAGAGAGAGAGAGAGAGAGAGAGAGAGAGAGAGAGAGAGAGAGAGAGAGAGAGAGAGAGAGAGAGAGAGAAGCTTTCAATTGTGTATATGAAAAGACACACAGAAAAATTTTTGTGAAATATATGTATACAACCCTCACATCAAGCAATCATGCAATCCAAATTCATTTCCCAAATTACTTAGATTCAAACATTTCTCCAAGCACCAAAATGCATACTCATTAGCCCAAGCACCATAATACAAACACATTTCCAAGCACAACAATGGAAACTCACTGGCTGAAGCACTGCCATGCAAATACATTTACCCAAGCACCACTTTCTAAGCCCATTTCTCTTATTGCTATTATATGGAAACCCATTTGCCCAAACACCATAATACAAACACTTTACCAAGCACCACACTGCAACAGTTGCATCAAGTCAAATTGAATCATCAAGCAGTATAAGCAATCCTTATGATTTTTCTGAACTTCAATTATAGGAAATGTAAGTTAAGGACTGCCCAGTTTAAATACCAACGACAATGCAGTAAAAGATGAATAAAGGTCATTCTTACCAATCAGATCAAGTCCTACCAGTTCCAAGAATTTCTCCACCTTTATGGGCTTCATGGTAGGGGCTTGCGTTTTGACTGAACTGAAACGCTGGCATTCACTGCAGGTCTCGATCTGAAATTTAAAAAGTACTTAGCAACAACCAACAGCACTAAAGGGGTGAGGCGGGGGGGGGGAAGGGAAATGTAAATATTAAGAGAATAATAAATTGTTACTTTTGCTATTTACTTATGAGGCAAGCAAAGATTTTATATGAACAGAGTTCAACTTTGAAGTAACCATAATGCTATTCAGAAGGTTGTATCCCCACAACTATAAGGCAGATCATAACAATATTACCGACATTGATAGTACAACTCTGTAAAATTTTAGATGACATCAGTTTCAACTCTTCTACTGGATGAACTTTATGGCTAACTCGCACAACAAACTAGAAGGATGTCAAAACATGAAATTTCTCAAAAAACATATATCAATATATATCAGCTCCACAAACCCTAGGTAGTGCCTTTGCCCCATTTTCTTTTTAGAGAGAGAAAAAAAATGTAATAGTGATTGATTTACTTCACCTTCACTTCATTGAAGGAAAAAAAAAAAAAAAAAAAAAAAAAAAAAAAAAATTTAATGGTCAAATACCCTTGCTGATGACAACCACAGTTATACATGGTGAGCCTAGTCCATGTCTATAACTTGCAAAACAGTAAGTGTTTATGTATCAGTGTTTACTCTTGTAACCTCTGAATTAACTTTCAATACAGCAAGTGGTTTTATATAAGAGTGTTCCTTCTAATTAGAGGTGAAAGTAAAGTTAGGAGCAAGTGCTATGTAGTGCGTGGCCTCTACTGAAACGTCACACTATGAGCAAGTGGTGGACAGAATCCAACAACTGGGGCCTACTGTGAAACTTTGGTTATTTAAGTTAACCTACCCAGGAAATGGGTCACAAATCCCTAAATTATACCTGGTACCCATCACTGTAGAGTGGGTAGAGTCTTAAGATTTAAGGAAAAAATGGCCTTAAAAAATTACTGCCCCACCCAGGGACAGAACCTGTGATCTCTCAGTTGTGAGTTGAGCATGCTAACCACTGCACCACAGGACCACCTCTCCTAACCTTTACCCATGAAACTTAAGTTACAAGGTAGCAGGTGGTTTTATGTCAGTGTTTCTTCTAGCCTTAGCCTAAAGAGCCTATTCCTACAAGGCAGTAGTAGTCCTTACAAGTACACTATAACTCCAGGCCAGTGTACCAGGGAGCAATGATGGATAAGAGGCTCCATGCAATTGAAAAAACACACCTCTCCCAAACTGTAAATGCAATTTTATTATCCTGACCAGAACAAACTGCATAATTTTGTATTACAAATAGTGATACGCTGTATATGCTTACAGAAACCTGATAGTTTTATGGATAATACTTATGTAGTGTTTGACATCTTCTCTCATACTTCTCCAGTAGTACACTGCAGCAACCCTGTTGTATGTTGCCAGCACACCACTATGACCTGAAGTCGGGCTACTGTGGTGAAACCACAGCACGTCTGCAAGCTTCTCCATGGTGCGTATCACTTCCCGCCGCTTGCTGTCACCCACTCCAGTATAGTACAAGATCTTCTCTGCAAATAGAAATGCATCATGAAATAAAACCTAACCAGAATTTGCATTTGTATGTAGAGGTAGAGCAGAACTTCATCAACTAATTGCTCTGGTTAGCTGTCACTCTGTTTTACAAAACAATTTGAATAGATATCAGTCACTGCATATTGAATCATGTCAGTAAATTAGCATAAATATGTATGCTTTCAGTGTGGTAATTTCATTCGAGCATACATAAACACTACGCGTTAATGACGATGTCATCAGAGGTGATCAGGATTGAGGAATTGGAGATGAGTACACAATTTTATATGCCCAACTTGTAGAAGTAGAGGAGAGCAACAGCAAGAAAACTAGAAACTAGAAAGAAAATGTGGTTGTGGATGGTGGGGAACTTGAAGAGGTGGAACAATTCTGCAATCATAAATCACTGGTACAGAATAGTATATACTTTCCAGTTTGTTGTGGCCATATTTTGTATGTTCTGCATCTATGATTTAAATGTTTGCATTCATATTTCAGCAGTTTAAAGTGCATACCTTTGTTGGGTTTCTAATAAGGTATTATAACAATTGGCTATTATTTCATGACAGACGTAAATTTTGAACATTTAATCATATGTTACAGCTGATGTCCACCATTACTCACCTCTGAGACACTTGAATTTTTAGTTAGTATGTTTAATCTGTGTTTCAAAAATTTCATTAGTGTTTTGTTGAATGGCTTAGCTCAGTGGCTTCCAAACTTTTTCTAGTTGTTACCCACTATTCATACAAAATACTTCTCCATGGCCCACCACCCACTGCAAAGCATGACTCATGACTACAATGACTAGTCCTACACTCATTAGGTCCATATATAAACCACTATGGCAAATACTGTAATTTTATTGATTCCATGCATGTAAATGACCCCCACTGGCTGCCTACCCCGTAAACTCCATTGTTTTTATACACACGATATCCTCAGATTATGATCCCCTGGATTTTGTTACACTGCCCCCAAGAAGCCATTGCTTACAGTTTGGGAGCCACTGGTAGGTGTTAGTGGTTGATGAGTGCAAGAGGAGCATAATCTTTACAAAAGTAATGAATTGGTAGCATGATCAATACTTAGAATACATCAGTAGTAAAAAAAGTCAGCATTTGGAAAAAAAAAAAAAAAAAACTAACGAGAGGATGAATGAGTGTTGGCAACAGCTACAAATGGAATAAATTAACACTATTACAGTAAAGAAAAATGTTACTTTCCATCAATGTTGTTTAAGCATGGTTTATCACAGTTTCATGTAAAACAAGGAGGGACCAGTGACCATGGTGAGAGCAACTGCAAGCCGGAGTGACATTAAAGTGGTGTAGAGACGCAAACTGTAAAAGAAGAATGTACAAGACTCACGTGATGCATCCCACTGGAATGTGGCTGCCTTTCTCCGGATGAATCTTCGTTCCGACTTGTCCTCGCTGTTGACAAAACTTCCACTGTTGAAGAAAGAGATTAGTCTCTCGTAGATGACATTGTCAGCCTCAAATTTCCTCCTGCAGCTGGTTTCATAATTCTCCACAGAGACGTTGGACCTGTAGGAGAATTATTGATATTGAGAAACATTGTTTATAAGTATTAACAAATAATTACAGAAATAGCAAGAAATCAATTCAAAGTTAAAAGCATAAGTTAATACCATAAAGTTTCAGTGTCATACAAAAACAAAAGTTAATGAAGGTGCTGGATTTAACAATAACTCATCAAATCCCACATTAACTTGACTAACCTAACTAGCTAGGGTGCCGTCTGTGGTCCCCCTCAAGGGACATGAACTTAACAAACCTAATAAAAACAGGACCTATGCAGCATAACCAAAGGTAACCGTAATTATTTCCTGTTTGTAATAATATTTATTGTTACCAGGAATCTTACCAGAATGAGCTCCTCTGGGAAGGAGCTCCAAACATGCCAACATGCCACAGTAGAGTTAGATTTTTTCAATAACAGTAATGCAAGCGGCTGCAAAATACTGTGGAATGTGTGTTGTAAGCAATTATGAGAATTTTTCAAAGAATAATAAATATTCAAACAGACTGTCCCCCAGATGAATTGCAAGAACTCTTTCAAACTGGGATAAGGCAGGAGCTAGGACAACCTCGGAGGGCAGAGAATTCCAGAGATTAATAATTCTAATTGAGAACAATCTTTCGTGTAAGTCAGTCTGTATATGAGGATAGAATATTTTGAGAGGGTGGACACAAGTCCTGGCATCAGGCGTAAGAATAAGAAATAAGTATATGCAATAAGTGTTCATCAATTAAATATTTTCCACACTATTATCAGGTCAGCTTGGAGCAGCCTACCCAGCACTGAATACAGATCCAGAGCAGAAAGACAACCGCTATAATCAATGTTGTGGTAACCAATAATTTATTTTGACCAACAGCACTGGATCCCTTCCAACAATGAAAGGTCTCCCTCATAACCTGTGCCAAACTACGGAACAGAACTCTATTATAGGATTAATATGTGTAATGTAAAGAGAAAGCATAAATGAGGAGTCCCGGTTTACTGAAGTCTTAAGGAGGTTTGAGGCGATGCAAGATGCCTTATTGGCAATATTGCAGATATGCTGATGGAATTTCAGTGGTATCAACCAACAATCCCAAATCTGTTGCCAAGGCTATGAACTGAATTAGATGGCCATTCTTGTAATAAGCAGGTCCTTCATGGGGTGCGGTGCCATAAAGAACCTAATAGCAACAGTTTTGTCAGTATTTAAAGTTTTGTCAGTATATAACTTAAGTCCTCATGATTCAGCTTTGGATACAAGAAGGTATATATATGTCTCTCTGCACATGGAAGGCAAGTTCTGTGTGCAGTAGGAAGTAATAATATTAGTCTGTAGGTATATTTTTCATCATCAGCAAAAATTTTGTACTTGCAAGAGAAGACAGAAATTTATGTAAATAAGGAAAAAAAGTAGGACACAGCCTTGGGGACACCACTGCTCACATTGACAGGAAGACTTTCTTCACCCAGAGAAGCAGAGAGTTACCAATTCCTAATCAAGGAATATCTTTTCAATTTCCAATGGTGGGGCATCCTACCTGCTTAAACCCCAACTCACTGCATCACCTTCAACAGTTCTCATGGGCCAAAGACTGTCAGTGTGATTATTTTGAACCTACCAGACTAACACCAACCACACTACATTTCTTACTGAAACTTTGTGAGTTGCAAAACTTTTACTCTTGATAAGACAATCAATCTCTACATAAACAACATGAGCCTCATCTGGTGCCCCTAGTATTGTTATATTAAGTAAGTATCCATAGTGGGTTCAGGGGCCACAGCCCCCATGATAAATTTGGTTAGGTTAGGCCCAGTTAGGTTAGTTAAGAAAAATAAAATAAATAAATAAATAAATAAAACACAAGAAAACAGTTGTGATTAGTTCAAAATATCTAAATGAATATAAAATTTCAATAGCAGGTGTTTGGATTTTTATCTTGGTAGCAAGAAGGTTGAGAGACGTGCTGTTAGGACCACTGTCTGTGATGATAAGTGGGCTATTCAACCTGCAGATATGGCTAACCATTTTGTTATTGCATTTTCAGCTCTTTTACAAATTCTTATTATAATAACTTTTTTTCGTGCTAATAGGTTTAGCGTTTTTAAGATTCAGAATACACTTTTTAAACTAAGGAATTTTAGCAATTTTGTTTTTAAAGTTAAGTGTCCCATGCTCTTAGAAATCTACACTGATCACCCTTACTGGATATATTTGCGTTTCCTGACCTTTTCCACCCATATCACCCACTGTTATTATGTCTAAGCACTCCACCACCCATTACTAATGTCCTGTTATTAAAAGGATAGAAGACAGTGAAGTGTGTGCATCAGTTCCCAGCACCCCAAGGGGATGCTAGTACCCTATAATGAGTCTTGTTTAATTAACGAAGTTGATATAGTCTGAATGTCGTAATGTATGGAAGCGGGGACATAAGATTAACTATTAAACTCTGAAAGGCAGTTCAAATATAGAAACGGTTTAATGGTAAGCGGGGTAGAGGCAGGACATGCTGGACACCGCGTGGCACTCCCTGAGCGGAGGGATAAAACTGGTAGATAAAACTTAAAGCATCCATAATGATCCTTTGGGAGAAGATAAAAGTACAGTGCAGTCTGAATATAGGGGATCTGGCAATGAGATCACGAGAGGGTAGTAGCTCACTTGATGGTAACAAGATTACAAGAGAACCACTGATCAGCCAAGCTCCTTGCTCGTCTGCTGAAATGCGTTGTGCGTCTGGCAGGGATTTCTCTTCTGGATAGGGAAGGAGGGGGAGGGGTAGACGATTATTCAAGGGGACCAAATATGTGTGATAAAATGCTGTCTATTCACTTTCAATAGAAGGGCGTGACACGATCTTGCCGCGGACCACAATCTGCATCCTACAGCGGTGCCTTCCTTGCGGGAGCGACACGCACAGTACCGACGACCGAGTTGCCAGATACTGCCACACACGCACACACGCGCACTCCCTTGCATTAACTATATATAAACCTAGCTGTTCACGGGTTTCTATTGATTGTGGGGACGCTTCCTGTCTGTTCACGGGTTCTCCTTGTTCATCATGTCGCTCCCGCGTCCTTCGCCCGAGGGCAGCGACACCGAACACCAGCAGGAAACTCTTCAGTTTTCAGACGACAAAGCCAGTCCCCGGGGAGTCCGGGTGTCTTACCCTTGGGCCCGCCACTACTCACCCCCACCTGCTCCACTCCTCCTCAACCCCACCAGTCTCCTCCCGCGCATCAAGACGGTACCGTTTTCACCTCATCAAATACTTGGAGGAATCACGTCTGTCAGTTGATTTGCGTAGAAGACAGGAGGATGAGGAAAGGCGGCGAGCAGAGGAAATGAGACGCAGGGATGACAACGAGCGTTTCATGGCACTGCTACAACTGTTGTCAGTTCAGGCATCGCCAGCCCAACACCAGCCGTCTCCAGTCCGCTTACCTGTTCCCTTACCAACACTTAGCCCTTTCGCCCCAGCCTATCAGCCTGCAGTCACTGGTCTCATGGGGACTGCACCTGGTGCAGTGGGTGCTACTCCCCTTGCCTGCCGTGACAGATGCTCCAACAGTCGCCGCCCCGCCGGCTCTCGTGACAGGTGTTCCAACAGTTGCCACCCTGCCACCCCCCGCCGTGACTGCCGTTACAGCCGCTGCACCACCCGTCACTGTGACTGCGACTCCTACGTCCACAGCAGGCCCCGCCACGGGCAAACCTTTGGCTCAGAGTCCGCCCATCCTGCAAGCCGACGCCACCTACCAGATGTTCAGGCAATGGCGTCGCCGGTGGCATGATTTCTCAGTCATGATTGATCTGCAGCGCCTTCCCAGAGAAAAGCAGTTGATCCAGCTACGGATGTCTGTTTCTGGAGGTTCAGAGGACTCTTGAACACTCTCTCCGGATCGCTCCTGACACACTGTTAGCCGTGGATGAAGTCCTCGATGTGTTGCAATCCCACTTCAAGAGTCAACGTAACGAGGCTCTTCGCCGCCGTGAACTCCTGTGCTGCAAACAGGCAGTGGGTGAGTCTTTTTCTGATTTCTATGTCCGCCTGAAAACCTTGCTGAAGAGGTCGACCTTTGCTCCGGTGATCCAGTGACTTGTGCTGAGACCCAGCTGAAGATGGTTTTGCTCATGGGCATCAGAGAGGAGGAGCTCGTTCAACGCCTCATCTCTATGGACTCAGGCGCCCCTCCACAGGACCTGGTCACCCGCTGCCGCTCGTATGAGGCCGCCCGGAACACAGCATCCGCCATCCAGTCGTCTCCAAGTCAGCTGTTCTCCATCTCTGCCTACAGACGGGGAAAGCGACGTGACAAGGCCGCCTCCTCACTTCAGCAACCGCCTTCGGAGCAGCGAGGGAAGCCTGCAGCCGTTGACTTGTCCCAACCCTACCAGTGTTGCTCCCGCCGGCACTCATATGGTCAGTGCCCTGCTGTTGACAGCACCTGTAGCAACTGCGGACGCAAGGGCCATTGGGCAAAGACTGCCAGGTGCCCTGCCAAAGACACCCAATGTCGTGCCTGTAAAAAGACTGGGCATTACGACAAGTGCTGCAGGTTAACAAATGCGACTCACAGCCAGAACAGCTCTCACGCTACGTCACAGAAGAAGAGCTCCTGCCGCAGTGTGACTCGCAGTCCAGCGTCTGAGGCCATGACTCCTGGACCTGTGTGTATTCACCTGACGCATGGAGGATCCACTTCCCACCTCCAAATGCTGCCAGATATCAGGCGCGGACGTCACAGTCATTGGCCAGCGACACCTCAGCATTCTTCAAATCCCCAGGAACAGCCTACAGCCTCTACCTCCCGTGCACACGCTGACGGCGGACGGTTCAGAGATGGCACCTGCCCTGGGATGTTTTCAAGCTACCTTACGGCTCGGGCAAAAGTCTTGCATCGCCCAGATCCAAGTTCACGATGGCGTCCAGACCCCACTCCTCTCCTATGGCCACTGCAAGGAACTGGCCATCATCTCCCCGGAGTTCCCGAAGCCGATTCTCAAGGTCAAGCATGTTAACCGGTGCAGCGAGCGGCCCCTCCTGCCATCACGTCTCCATATGCTGCAAAGAAGTACCTTCGTGAGTTTTCAGACGTACTTCTCCGAGGAGGATCTGAGGAAGGCTCCCCTGAACCCCATGGTCACACAGCCCATGCAGATCCACCTGAAGGAGGGCGCTACACCGTTCGCCATTCACACACCACGACAGATCCTTCGCATTCCAGCAGCAAGTCAAGGATGAGCTGGACTCCATGGTGCGTCAAGGGATACCCTAAAAAGTATCCCCTTTAGCCTATAAATTCCCGTGAAAAAGCCCACATGGTATAAAAAAAAAAAATTGTACACAAAACTCTTAGTAAAAACGTGTCCCCATACTAAAGGGGTTAAAACAGTGAAGACTGTGGCCATTAATCTTCTGCCCTTCATAGATCCTTGCTGATGTCAATAAAATGGTGTAATGGTACACAAAACACAAGGTAAATATATGTCCCAACACTGAAGGAGTTAAAATAGTGAAGACTGTGGCCATTAATCTTCTGCTCTTCATAGACCCTTGCTAATATCAATAAAATGGAGTAATGGTGCACAAAACTGGTAGTAAAGATGTGTCCCAGCAGTGAAGTGGTTACAGGGTGGTACAAAGGTTCACACAAGTATTGGAGGATGTGCTGAAAAAATAGAATGTTTTACAGAAGTGTGCTGGCCGAGATGGAGCAGCTTTTAAAAAAATAAACCTCTCAATTTAACCCGTTTTCTCTCATTCTCCCATTTAGACTAACTTTTGAAGCCTCTCGTGTTACTACTACTACTACTACTACTACTACTATTACTGCTGCTACTCTACATAATAATGCAGTAGTTGTAGCAGTAGATGTAGTAGTATTTCTATCAACACACTTTTAAAGTACAATGAAGACTCAATACATGAACGTCTTTGAAGTTGAACTTTTCGACACTGGAGTGTAAAAGTTAGACTTGATGGTGACAAAAACACGTGGCACTGGAGCGTCCGCACACGTGGTAGTAAACAAAGGCTCTGGCCTCGACCTCCCCGCCGCCTCCGCCACCGCTGCCAGAAGAACACACAGCACACAGTGTACAATGTGCAATATAGACAATGAAGACAAAGAGGAGGAACATTATTACAAGACAACTGCAACAAGAGGAAGACAAAGAGGAGGAACATTATTACAAGACAACTGCAACAAGAGGAAGACAAAGAGGAGGAACATTATTACAAGACAACTGCAACAAGAGGAAGACAAAGAGGAGGAACATTATTACAAGACAACTGCAACAAAAGGAATACAAAGAGGAGGAACATTATTACAAGACAACTGCAACAAGAGGAAGACAAAGAGGAGGAATATTATTACATGACAACTGCAACAAGAGGAAGACAAAGAGGAGGAACATTATTACAAGACAACTGCAACAAAAGGAATACAAAGAGGAGGAACATTATTACAAGACAACTGCAACAAGAGGAACACAAAGAGAAGGAACATTATTACAAGACAACTGCAACAAAAGGAAGACAAGGTAAAATTAGTATTACTATTTTGAGAACAATAAAAGAAATCATTCGTCTTTGTTATTCATTTTTCTACAACACTCAACAAAAAGAAGGAGGAGGGAAGGAGAAGAAAAGAAGAAGAGAAAGTGGAAGAAGAAGAAGAAGAAGAAGTAGAGGGTGGGCTGTGGGTATGTCAATACACTGTGGGGACACATTGTGGGTCTGAGAGAGAGAGAGAGAGAGAGAGAGAGAGAGAGAGAGAGAGAGAGAGAGAGAGCATTTATCAGAGACTACTCATTTGGTTTACTTTACTACCACAACCACCACTTCTATTATTTTATTACCACCACCACAACCACCACTTCTACTATTTTATTATCACCACCACCACCACCACCACCACCACTACTACCATCACCATCACCACCACTACCAGCCCTGTCGTCATCTCTCTCTCTCTCTCTCTCTCTCTCTCTCTGGAAAGACCATTGGCAGTAAATATAAAATGTTTGCTTCTGAACACCACTATAAACAAGTGTGTGTGTTTTGTTTGGGTGAATATTGGTGAGGTAAACCCAAACAGTGTGCAATTTGACGAGTACATTGTAGTAGTAGTATATCTTGGTAGTGTATTGGAGTAGTGTATCTCATAACACTATTTGTCGCTACTCTAATACATTTCTATTTAGACAATAATATTAATAATGATTTGAATATTGTAATAAAATGAAATGTTGTTATGATAATGATTCTGTTTTGAACTCTGAGTGTGCCTCCTCCTCCTCTTCATTCCTTGTCATTCAAACAAAACACAAATTAATAGACACACACACTAACCTAATCTAACCCTCTCTCTCTCTCTCTCTCTCTCTCTCTCTCTCTCTCTCTCTCTCTCTCTCTCTCTCTCTCTCTCTCTCTCTCTCGACGACTAAACAACACAATTAATAGGAAGGATAAAATATATATGAACACTATGAGAAAGAGAGAGAGAGAGAGAGAGAAAAAAAAAAAGAGAGGTTTAGTGTGTACGTGTGTGTCTAGTAATTTCTATATGAAAAATGATAAAAATGAATATTAAATATTTGAATATTGATACAAACATAAGTGTGTGTGTGTTTTGGTTTGGTGAGTATTGGTGTTGTTGGTGCAAACAGTAGACAGTTGTAGTAGTAGTATAAGGTAGAATGTGGAGTGTGGTGGCATTACACGCAGAGAACAATCCATCTAGCGAGAGGGACGAAAAGTGTGGCCATCCCGCTTTGGGCAAGAGCTGTGAGGCAGTGTGCACCAACACCTTCATGCCATGGATACTAACTACTACTACTGCCGCTAGTGGCCAAGAATTTGTCACTGGAAGTATTCCACACACTGCTATTGTTGTATTGTGGGGTGCAACTCATCTCACACTTAGCACGAACTCTGCCCAGGACATTGTCCCCAGATGGAACTGTCAACACTTGCCAAAACTGTTTCCAGGCACTCTACACTGTACGCCACATACACACACACACACACACACACACACACACACACACACACACACACACACACACACTAGAAACAATAGAAAAATTATTAAAGGAGGGAAGACATACCAAGCAGAGAAGGAAATGTGTGAAATAATGAATGAGAGCTTCAAAACTGTGTTCATTGCAGAAGAGGACTTTACACAACCAAATAGGACATTGCATTGCCAATGATTACAGGAAATCACAGTGCTCAAGGAGGATAATGGAAGATTATTGGATAAGTTCGATGTCAGAAAAGTAATGGGGCCAGATGGTGCATCAGGCTGGATGTTAAAAGATTGTAAAGGATCCAATATGAGAAATATTTACAAGATCACTAAAGGAAGGGAAAGTTCCACTAGAATGGAAGAGAGCCAACGCAATACCGATATTCAAAGGAGGAAAGGCAACTGAACCATTAAATTACAGACCGGTGTCACTTCCAAGTGTTATTGAGAAATTGTGTAAAATGATTATCAAGGAAAAATGGTTTAAACATCTCGAAGAAGAACAGGTTATATTGAACAGACAATTTGGATTCAGGACAGGACGGTCATGTGTGTCAAACTTATCAAGTTTCTACTCAAGAGTAATAGAAGGACTGGAGAGCAGAGATGGATGGGTAGATACAGTATACCTGGACGCAAAAATAGGCTTTTGATGAAGTCCCTCATGGAAAACTACTTTGGATACTGGAGAACATAGAAGCACTGCGAGGAACTTTGTTAGAATGGACAAGGGATTATTAATTTTGAAGGATAGGGAGATGAGAACTGTGATCAGAGATCTTGGGGTAAAGTAATCAGCAGAGTGCCAAAAGGGTCAGTGTTAGCCCCCATTATGTATGAGATTTATGTAAATAACATTCACAACTGGGTAAACAGTTATATTAATGTATTTGCTGATGATGCAAAGCTGCTAAGAGTTATCAAAGCCTGGGAGGATTGTTTGCTGTTACAGAAGAAGTGGAAATTACAATTCAATGCCAAGAAATGTCACATGATGAAATTAGGAAAGAGTAAAAAAAGACAGGTATAGAACAAATAACGAAGACTAAAGGGGAAAAAGACCGCAGACCTGGGAGTGATTATACAGGAAAATCTGAACCCTGAAAAACACATAAGATATTTGGATTATCATATAAAATAATGAGCATTATAAGACTGGCATTTCAAATCATAGACAAAGATATGATAAAAAAAAAATAACACACATAATACGTCAAGAGCTGGAATATACAGCTGTGGTGTGGTCTCCGAGCTCTAAAAAGGATATCAGAAGATAAGAACGAATCCGGAAGATTGGTACAAAGATGGTGCCGGAATTAAAGGACTTTGTGTTACAAAGGCCCGCCCGTAACATACTCCACTACCATCACCTCCTCCGCTTGCTACCTCGTTCGCCACCTCTCCACCTCCCTTCCACGTCACCGTCTCATGAACCTTCCACGCCACCGTCTCATGAACCCTCCACGTCACCGTCTCATGAAGCCCCGCTACTGTCCCGAAGTTGGATTCACGCGGCCCCATTCGACTCAAGCGGAAGTGTTAAGCAAGCTCTGGATTTCTGGAAGTCAGTCGAGGTCAAGGCCTCAACCAGTGAACACAACGCCTCTTGGACTACCGTGGGATCCACCTCACCCAGCACTTCACCACTGCGACACCTCATAAGTATCACTTCCCCTCGTCCGTTTTTTCCACATTGCCTCCATATAGGATTAGTATTATTGTTAGGTATTAAGTTGGGTTCTTTATTGTTGTATTTATTTATGTGTTATATGTATATGTGTATGTCAGTTTCATGTGTTTCATGTTATATCTATATGTGTATGTCAGTTTCATTATTGGGTTATTAAATAGCTTCTTAAGTGCCCCTTTGCATTTCCTCACCAGTTGAACCTGCAGTGTTTTTTTTTTTTATTGTTATTGTTCACCGGCTCCCCGATGCCAATCTTACCCGTTTAACCGGTGAACGTAACAATTGGCGACCGTGACAGGACCATTATAACCCATGTTCAGTGTTCCATTTTTCCAGTGACTTTTTTTCTGTGATTACATTATTTTTTTTTGTGTTTCTGTGGTGTTGTGACTTTGATGTGTTTTTTTCTGTGACTTACTCTGCGTGTGGTTTAAATTTACCTTTGTGCGATCAAGTGGCTCCTTTTGGGTTAAAAGTGCTTCGTGACTTTCATTGGTATCGCATAGCAGTGGTAGAGCAGGAAACCAGGTAGAAAGGCGTGTTCACCGATAGCACTTATCTCTATTTTTGCACATAGGCAGGTGTGTAATAAGTGTTATCCAAGTGTTGGGATCATCATATGTTCATGCGAACCCTCAATCCCCTCACTTCGCGGATCATTTTTCTCGCTAGTTAGAATTGGCCATTTTAACTAGTCTCTCAGACTAATCCGCCTCCTTATCAATAACAAGTCTCAGTACAATTCGCTCCTCACTCTCAAGTCTCGTAACTAGAGTAATCCGGATCCCTCTTAATGCCGTAATTCTCTAGTTTACCCCTCATTAGTGATTGTACTCATAAGTGTTTACTTAAGTATAATCTAGGTAATTTCCAAGGTTGCCTTTATTATCACTCTGCCAAGTTCCTCACTTAAGTAATTCGCTTATCATTTTTTTTTGTTGTTTGTTTAACATCTATTTAATATGGCTTCCGCTCAGTTTAACGTTGAAGATTTTGTGCTGACCCTTCTCTGGAACAACTTAAAGATGCTAATATAAAGAAGGACCAATGGAAAGCCATCGCTAAACATTTTGATGTTCCCATCACGTCTCAGATGACTAAAGAGGTCATTAAGAATGTAGTTGTTGAACATCTAGTGCAAGAAGGTCAGTTGCTAGGAAATGCCATAGAAGAGTTAACTCCCATGTCAGCCTCTACGAGGACTATAATACACAGTCCCCAGGAAGAACAGGATAAGAGTAGGATAAGTCAGTGGGAAATTGAGAAGCTTAGACTAGAATACCGGATGCATGAAAACAAATGCAACTACAGGCAGAAAAAGAAGCGAAAGAAATGCAACTACAGGCAGAAAAGAAGAAAGAAATGCAACTACAGGCAGAGAATTAAGGAAAGACAAATGCAACTACAGGCAGAAAAAAAGAGAGAGAATTTCAGTTACAACTTAAAAGGCAGGAGAAAGAGTTAGAAATTCAGGAGTTAACCCTACGAAATGACGCTAAGTTTAGAGGGAAGAAATAGATATAAAGAAAAAGTTAGCAAGCTTTAATCCTGCTACAGCTGCTCCGCTAGTTCCCCTTTTGATGAATCTGATGTTGACGGGTCATTTCGCGCTTTTGAGAGCATTGCTAATAGGAATAAATGGCCCAAGGATCAGTGGGTGTCTCTCCTTGTCCCTAAGCTAGTAGGAAAAGCTTATAGGGTATACAACGGCCTTAGTGATGAGGTAGAATATGAAGAGATCAAAGGTAACATTCTAGACGCCTACTCTATCACTTCTGACGGATACAGACAACAGTTCCGAAAGTATGTGAAACCAGACTCTCACACCTATGTTGAATTTGCTAGTGAGAAACTAAGACAATTTAAGAAATGGTTAGCCGCCCTTAACATTACCACCTTTTCGGAGTTGCTCAATCTAATGGTCCTGGAAGAATGGAAGAACAAGTTACCCTTTAATATTCTGAGGCATGTGGAAGAACGGGAGAGAGTGATCTTATGTCTGCCGCTAAAGTGGCTGATGCCTTTGCTTTGTTGATGGGATCCCTGGGTAGTAGAGGTCGTGGTTCACTATCTAATGTTAGGTCCTCCTTTGGGGAAGGTTTTGGGGCGCGGGTGGTAAGCCGACCGGATTCTCGCCAAATGCATATAATTCCCCTGGTGTACATACTGTAAGAAACCAGGTCACACGATCCAAAAATGTAGACACCCAAATTGCAAGGCCTCTCAACGTCAACTTTCTTTTGTGGCCCCTAAACCTAACACATTTGAGAACAAGAAACCAGTGGCCCTAGCTAACCCTGTCAACTCTCCTCTAGAACTTTATGACTCGTACATGTATCAAGGTAAAGTGTCCCTGACTGATGGTAAAGACAAGGCAATAAATGTCAAGGTTCTGCGTGATACAGGTGCTGCCCAATCCATCTTAAGGGAAGATGTCATCCCTAACATCAAACAGGCTTTCACTGGGGAGAAGGTGATCCTTACAGGTCTCGAATCACAGCTCTCCTATCCCTTGGCTAATATTAGCTTACAGTGCCCTTTCATTTCAGGAGAGGTTGAGGTAGCCATTAAACCTGGTGAACTGCCAGTACCGGGGTACATCTTGTACTGGGTAATGATCTTGCGGGTAACTTGGCTGTTCCAAACTTAATTGTTCTTGATTCTCCCTTAACAGAAAGTCCCACTAAGACCCTGGACGAAACATCCCTCACTTCTTCCCAGTGTGTGCAGTCACCAGGTCTCAGTCCAAGTCCCCTGCCCTTTCACCACCTCCTCCACCAATGATTGCCTCTACTGACAACTTGTACAATAACATCATTTCAAAGGAGAATTTGATTAATGCTCAGGAACAGGATCTCACTTTGGCTAAGATCAGACATGTTGCCAGTGAGACAAAGGATATGTCTAAATTGCCTTGTTTTTATTATCAGGAAGGAGTCCTGATGCGTGCCTACAGACCTCCTGAACTGAAACAACTAGACACCTGGTCAGAAACACATCAAGTTGTCATCCCTTGTCTGTAAGACCAGCCATTATAGAACTAGCTCATGATGGATTGTCAGGTCATCTAGGCATCCAAAAACCTACAAGAAGGCTCTTCAACATTTTTTTGGCCAGGAATGAAAAAGGATGTGTCACACTATGTAAAAACATGTCACATATGTCAAATTGTGGGTAAGCCTAACGAACGCCTTGTGCCAGCTCCTCTGACGCCTATTCCAGTTCAGACGGAGCCCTTCGAAAAGATCGTTCTAGACTGCGTAGGGCCCTTACCCAAAACCAAACGAGGGAATCAGTATTTGTTAACCCTCATGGATCCCACTACCAGGTACCCTGAAGCATTCCCTCTTAAGAACATCACATCAAAGACCATTGTAAAACATCTAATACATTTTTTCACCTCGGTAGGAATTCCAAAACAAATTCAGTCTGACAAGGGTAGCAATTTCACTAGCAATTTTTTCCAACAGATAGTGAATGAGCTAAACATCGACCATGTAACCTCCTCGGCTTACCACCCCAATCCCAAGGCTGTCTGGAGCGGTTTCACCAAACATTAAAATCCATGATGAAGAAGTATTGCTTGGAGCATCAAGGAGACTGGGATGAAAGTATCTCTTTCCTTCTCTTCGCTTTAAGAGAATCTCCTCAAGATTCTTTAGGTTACTCCCTTTTGAATTACTCTATGGTAGACAGATCAGGGGCCTCTCAAAATATTAAAGGATCAATGGTTTACTCAAAATACTCCTTCAAGCCCCAGTGTGTCTGACTACATCAGTAACCTTAAGAATAAAATCAGTGAAGTCAGATCTTTTGCTAAATCAAACTTCCTCAAATCTCAAACTAAAATGCAACAAAATTCTCTTCCCAAATCTGTCATGAGAAGTTTCAAACCAGGAGACAAGGTTTTACTTTTTCTCCCACTCCAGGCAATGCTCTTCACAGTAAGTTCATGGGACCTTATGTTGTGGCTCAAAAACTAAGTCCATTAAACTATGTGGTCCACACTCCTGACCGTCGTAAGGATTCCCAACTAGTTCATATTAATCTAATGAAACCTTACCACTCCAGAGAACCAGAGGACGACTTGTCTCGCACTGTACCTGTATGTCTGGTAGGGAAGGAGTCTGGTCCTGTGCCCCCGAGGAAGAGTCCGACATCGAATTCCTCTTCTCGTCACCTAAAGGACGCCCTCAAACAGCCAAATCATGTCCAACCTTGATGAGGTTTTTCTTTCCTTAACACCTTCACAACAGTCTGATCTTAAAAAGTTATTGCTAGACTTTTCAGAAATCACAGGTGACCTTCCAGGACTTTGTACTACTATCCAACATGATATAACATTAATATCTAATGACATCAAGCCTATAAGACAACCAGCCTATCGCATTTCACCCATTAAAAGAGACTTGATGAAAAAGAGGTAGACTATCTGCTCTGTCATCACCTTGCAGAACCTAGTATATCCCCTGGGCTTCTCCTGCCTGTTAACATCTAAGCCAGATGGTAGTAGTCGATTTTGCACCGACTACAGGAAATTAAATAAAGTGACGGTGCCAGACTCCTACCCATTGCCCTTGATAGAGGACCTTATAGATAGCATAGGAGTAGCCAAATTTGTAACCACTATAGATTTACTTAAAGGTTACTACCAGATTCCCTCTCGGACGAGGCCCGAATAATATCCGCCTTCATCACCCCCTTCGGGCTATACCAATACACAGTGATGCCCTTCGGCTTGTCTAATGCTCCCGCCACCTTCCAGAGGGCTATAAATTACATCACCCAGGACTTGGAGGGAACATCTGCCTATCTGGACGACCTGGTGGTGACTTCGGACGACTGGGTGACACATCTGACCCGTCTCCGGAGGCTGATGGGTCGGTTGCAGGAAGCCGGTCTTACAATCAACCTGGCCAAGTCCACCTTCGGGAAGTCTACGGTGGTCTACCTGGGACATGTGGTGGGAACGGCAAGGTTCGCCCCAAGAGAGCCAACGTGGAGGCCATCCTTGGCTTCCTGTCCCTACCACCAGGAAAGCTCTCATGAGGTTCTTGGGGATGGCTGGTTTCTACAGACGATTCTGTAGGAACTTCTCCACCCTGGCCGCCCCTGACGGACCTTATCAGCACTTCCGTCCCCTTCCACTGGACCCCGACCTGTGACCAAGCCTTCCAACATCTCAAGGCGTTCCTCTCCTCGGAGCCAGTGGTCTGGACGCCAGATCACTCCCGCCCTTCCATCTACAAGTGGACGCGAGTGGAGTTGGAGTGGGTGCTGTCCTCCTACAAGCGGACCCCACAAGCGGCATCCTCCATCCCATCGCCTATCACTCCGCCAAGCTGAAGAAACACCAACTCAACTACTCCACCATCGAGAAGGAGGCTCTGGCACTCGTCCTGGCGCTCCAACGTTTTGAGTGCTACCTTCATCCTGGTCCTCAAACTACGAAGGTCTTCACCGATCACAACCCTCTGGCCTTCCTTCACGCCATGAAGAACCGAAACCAACGCATTCTTAGGTGGGCCTTGTTAACTCAACCCTTCAACTTGGAAGTCCACCATATCAAGGGGGTGGACAACATCATCGCCGACGCCTTATCAAGATCTCCGTCTCACCTCCTTCATGAGCCCATTACGGAGGTCTTAGGGGGGAGGAAATGTTACGGCCCGCCCGTAACATACTCCACTACCATCACCTCCTCCGCTTGCTACCTCGTTCGCCACCTCTCCACCTCCCTTCCACGTCACCGTCTCATGAACCGTCTCATGAACCCTCCACGTCACCGTCTCATGAAGCCCCGCTACTGTCCCGAAGTTGGATTCACGCGGCCCCATTCGACTCAAGCGGAAGTGTTAAGCAAGCTCTGATTTCTGGAAGTCAGTCGAGGTCAAGGCCTCAACCAGTGAACACAACGCCTCTTGGACTACCGTGGGATCCACCTCACCCAGCACTTCACCACTGCGACACCTCATAAGTATCACTTCCCCTCGTCCGTTTTTTCCACATTGCCTCCATATAGGATTAGTATTATTGTTAGGTATTAAGTTGGGTTCTTTATTGTTGTATTTATTTATGTGTTATATGTATATGTGTATGTCAGTTTCATGTGTTTCATGTTATATCTATATGTGTATGTCATGTTTCATTATTGGGTTATTAAATAGCTTTTTTAAGTGCCCCTTTGCATTTCCTCACCAGTTGAACCTGCAGTTTTTTATTGTTATTGTTCACCGGCTCCCTGATGCCAATCTTACCCATTTAACCGGTGAACGTAACAACAGTTTTAGAGTAGGCACGGCGGCGGAAACACACAGCCTCGGCGTCACCAGTGAATACAAAGACATCGCCAGCGAGGTAGGGCAGCAGTGGCCGACGTCCGTGCTTTGCCGACCGGTCACCTTGTTGGTCATTACGTCACAGCTGAGTCAACATTTCCTCCAGTGCCTCCACCTCAAATCCCTTCCAACCAACAACCTTCTAACAATTCCAAAAAGCCACCCCAAAAACCACATGCTTCTATGTTTTTCTTGACGGGAGTACGTGTAAACATTCCTGCCATTACCTACACTACTTCAACACCACCAGTGCATCTCACCTGCTCAACAAAATACCAAAACACCACAACTCACTCAAAACACCACAAAAATCACTCAGAACACTAAAAACACCATAAAACCCACTCAAAACACTCAAAACAAACACTATAAAACTCACTCAAAACACAAAACTCATCGAAAACACCACAAAACTCACTCCACTCAAAACACCACAAACTCACTCAGAACACTCAAAACATCACAAAAGACTCAAACACCACAAACCCTACAACTCGGTCAAAACACCACAAAAACACTCAAAATACTCAAACACCACAAACTCACTCCACTCAAAACACCACAAAACTCACTCAGAACAATCAAAACACCACAAAAGTCAATCAGAATACCACAAAACTTACTCAAAACACCACAAACCTCTCTCAAAACACTCAAAACACCAGAAAATCCACTGAAAACCACAAAACTCACTGAGAACACTCAGAACACCACAAAATTCACTCAAAACACTCAAAACACTACAAACCCACTCAAAACACCACGAAGCACACTCAAAACACTCAAACACCACAAACACACTCAAAACACTACAAAACTCACTCAAAATACCACAAAACACACTCAAAACACCACAAAACTCATTCAAAACACTCAAACACCATAAAGCTCACTCAAAACACTCAAAACACCACAAAACTCACTCAAAACACCACAAAACACACTCAAAACACCACAAAACACACTCAAAACATCACAAAACTCACTCAAAACACTCAGAACACCACAAAATTCACTCAAACACTCAAAACACCACAAAACCCACTCAAAACACCACGAAGCACACTCAAAACACACAAAACACCACAAAACACACTCAAAATGCTACAAACACACTCAAAACACCACAAAACTCACTCAAAACACCACAAAACTCACTCAAAACACTCAAAACACCACAAAACTCACTCAAAACAACACGAAGCACACTCAAAACACTCAAAATACCACAAAACACTCAAAACACCACAAAATTCATTCAAAACACCATAAAACTCATTCAAAACATTCAAAACACCACAAAATCACTCAAAACCCTGAAAACACCACAAAACTCACTCAAAACACTCAAAACACCACAAACACACTCTGAACCCAAAAGAGCCATCAACACTAACATTAGTGAATATAGAGAGGCTTCTGACTGGGTGGACAGACATCGGTGCTTGTTGGGAAGTGATAAGGGTGCAGAGGAAACGAAGCCGTGTGCAGTCCAGAACTGTATTTCATGAATACGACCAGAGGCCTGTAAACCAGGTCATATATAAATAAGATGTTCTAACATAAGAAATTAAACATTAACAGTCCATACCAAAGATTAAGTTAAGTATAATAAATCCAACACAAACAACAACAAACACAACACAACACCAACAGTTATACGTAGATAAATGCAGGCAATAACTAAACTAATAAACGATGTGTAACACAGTGACGTATCATAACACAGTAAGTACAAGGAATATCACAATATCACTAAAGTCATATACAATTACCCACAATGATACAAGTAAAAACGATATTCAGAACACTCTATAAATGCAAAGTAGAAATGCTCACCCAAATTCCAGAAGTAGGTAGGATAGACGGCGAACCAGAACTGAGGGAGGTCTAGTTTCACTGTGGTCAGGCAGGCAGTGACCTCTCGCCTGACGGCAGGTAAGTTGTAAGGTAGGAAAAACCCGAACACGTGCTCGAAACGAGCATGAACGAACCAAGCATGGTTCAAAAGGGTGTAATAAACCAGGTATAATCATCTAATAGTCCAACAAACACTACAACACTCCCCCCACAAGAACGGAGTGTACCTAGTAAGAACAATAGTCAGGGTGCTGTCGAAACCGAACCGTCCGTCCGCTGCGTGTAGTGTAAGGGGTGTTAGAAACAGAAGGAAGAGGGAAATCAGGGATGGCAATAGACTGCGTAGATACATCAACTGGAGGGGTAGGCTGTTTATTGACGCGCTCCTTTATATAAACCGGCTTGAGGCGGTCGATGGAGACCGAAGTGTTTCCCCGTGGAAGCTTGATAATGAAGTACTTAGGTGCACGCTGGAGAACCTCATAGGGGCCTGAGTAAGGCGCCTCTAAACTTTTGCGAATGCGGTCCACACGTAGCCAGACCTTCTGACAAGTGAGGAGATCCTTGGGCACATACGGGTGAGGTGTTGAGTGACAATCCCCAGATGCCAAGTCACTGAAGTCAATGGACTGCATCTCATTGATGAAAACCTGGATGGTGGCTAAATTCATCGAGCGAGACGCATCTCTATCAATCAGTGGCGAAGGATACATCATGTGGGCACCCGTCACAGCTGTAAATGGGGAATAACCTGAGATATTAGGCGTCAAACGGTAGCCAAGGAGAACTATAGGCAAGGCCAAATACCAATTGTCTTGTCTTGCCATGACTGCGGACTTCAAAGACCTGTGATGTCTCTCAATGATGCCATTTGCTTGTGGATGGTAGCTTGTCGTACGAACGTGATGAAAGCCGATCATTGACGAGAGCTCAGAGAACAGTTCACTCTCGAACTGGGCACCACGGTCAGTGACGACTTGCAGCGGAACTCCAAAACGAGATACCCAGCCGGCGACGAAGGCAACTGCAGTTGAGCTTGCAGTAATGTCGATGAGAGGAATGGCTTCAACCCATCTAGTTGCTCTGTCAATGCAAGTCAAAAGGTAGCGGTAGGGAAGAGGATACATGCAATTAGGTAGGGTAGCAGGAGGAAAAGGTCCGACAATGTCTATATGCACAGTCTGAAAACGGTCAGTAGGAGCAGAAATAGCAGAAACAGGAGATTTGGTGTGTTGCTGCACCTTAGCTCGTTAACAATTTAGACAATTTTTCACAAATTTTTAACGTCTTTACCTATATTTGGCCAAAAATATCTTTGTTTGACTAGTTTAGCAGTGGACTTATTACCAGGATGAGAAAGGTTATGCAAGGAATTGATAATATCAACTCTAAGAGAAGAAGGAACAAAAGGTCTGGGGGAATTAGTAGAAGTGTCACACCATAGATCTAAGTCAGGTGATAAAGAGTACCTTGTTAGTCTGTCTTTGTACGTCTCCAATTCCACTTCAGCATCCTGGGATCGAGCAATACTACGAAGGTCAAAAGCATCAACTGTAACTGCACAAACAGGACGTGAAAGGCAATCAGCTACAACGTTGTTGTCACCACGGATGTATTCTACAGAAGAAACATACTCAGAGATGAAAGACAACTGTCTCTGTTGGCGGTCAGATTTGGCAATAGACTTAAAGTGAAAAGCATTAACAACAGGTTTGTGGTCAAGGAAGAGAGTGACAGACTGTCCATCGATGAGAGTCTTAAAGTGGTGAACAGCCAAGTATGCAGCCAAAAGTTCCTTGTCATAGACTGAATAGTCCCGCTGAGTGTCAGAAAGCTTCTTAGAATAAAATCCCAGTGGCGCCGGTTGGCGATCAACCATTTGGTAGAGCGCTGCACCGACAACTAACTTGGAACTGTCTGTCACCAGCTGGTAGTGTGTCGAAGTTTGTGAGGGAAAGGCAAGAGTAGGACAGTTTGCTAAAGCTTGCTTCAACTTGTTGAAGGAGTCTTCGGATGCGTCTGTCCATGGTAATAGTCCGGAAGAAGGGTTATAGCGGAGGAGCTCTGTCACAGGGTAGGCAATCTCAGCAAAATTCTGAATCATAGCTCTAAAAAAATTAAGCATGCCCATGAAACGACGCAACCCAGTAGAAGTCTCAGGCAAAGGAAAATCAGAGATTGCAGCAATCCGGCAGGATGGTGGTCTAATACCTTGTGAACTAACCTCGTAACCGAGAAAAATGAGTGAAGACTTGAAAAACTCACATTTAGGCAAAGAAATCCGCAAATTTTGTCTAGCTAGGGTAGAAAGTACAAGCACATGTTCTTCCAGAGATTCACTGGCTATTAAGATGTCATCTAAATAGGTAAAACAGTTTTTAACATTAGCCAAAATCGTGTCTATAAAACGCTGGAATGTTGAGCCTGCATTTTTCAAACCAAAAGTCATATACAAAAACTCAAATAGTCCAAAGGGGTACAAATAGCAGTCTTGGGTATATCTAGTTCAGACACTGGAATTTGCAAGTACGCACGCTGAAGGTCTATCTTGGTAAACACCTTATCCTTCAGTGACATGGTGAGAGAGCGCAAATAAGGTATTGGGTACTTGTCATCGATAGTTACCTTGTTTAAGCCACGGTAATCACCACAAGGTCTCCAGGCACCGGGCTCCTTCTTTGGTACGAGGTGCAAAGGAGACGCCCAAGGAGAGTTAGAACGTCTTATGATCCCAACATTAAGTAGAAA
>NW_025541692.1:651186-663829 GCF_017591435.1 Portunus trituberculatus
ATCTCTCTCTCTCTCTCTCTCTCTCTCTCTCTCTCTCTCTCTCTCTCTCTCTCTCTCTCTCTCTCTGTATATATATATATATATATATATATATATATATATATATATATATATGTGTGTGTGTGTGTGTGTGTGTGTGTGTGTGTGTGTGTGTGTGTGTGTGTGTGTGTGTGTGTGTGTATGAAGGATGAGGGTGGAGGAGGAGGAGGATGAGGATGGTTGTTGTGGAGTAGGAGGAGCAGGAGGAGGATGAGGATGGTTGTTGCGGAGTAGGAGGAGGAGGAGGAGGAAGATCAGAGAGATTGGTATGCTATATTTGCTATATGAACTGAGAAAATGAAATAAAACACACACACACACACACACACACACACACACACACACACACACACACACACACACACACACATTCTGAGCAGGAGGAGGATGAGGATGGTTGTTGTGGAGTAGGAGGAGGAGGAGGAGGAAGATCAGAGATTGGTATGCTATATTTGCTATATGAACTGAGAAAATGAAATAAAAACAAAGATCACACACACACACACACACACACACACACACACACACACACACACACACACACACACACACACACACACACATTCTGAGGTCACGGGGAGGGACAGGGCATGGACCAGGAAGGGAGGGTCAAGTGGGTGGAGCTTTAAACTTAGTTTTGAGGGAGTTTAACCAATCCAAGGGAACCTGAAGCCTGGTGTGGATATGCCAGGTATTGCTACTGGAAAATATATAGGCTAAGATGGCAAGGAATTTACTGGTCGCAACTGTACAAACACTAATGACCAATGAAATGCACCCTCAACTAACACCAAGCACCGCACCACAAACAAACAAACACCTGCCGTGACGCTGCTGGTTGCTCCGACTGACGTATAGCGGACAGACAAACACACAAATAGACGACGACAGTTAGGAACGGCACGAGACACGGAGGCAATATTATAATGGACCGGCCACCACTGTTCTTCCTTTGGGTGAGTCACGCACCAATTCACCACAACACCACCACCACCACCACCAACAACAACAACAATAACTCCACCACCACCACCACCACCACTAACAACAACAACAACAACAACAATAACAACACCAGCACCACTAACAACAACAACAACAACACAACTACCACCACCACCAACAACAACAACACCTTGACAGATGAACCTTGCTTCCTAAAATGACAACTTCAAAACACCAACGACTACTTACTACTCCTGCTTCCACAAACAACATAAGCAGAGGAAGAGGAAGAAGAAGAAGAAGAAGAAGAAGCCCAAGGAAATATGGAGATGGTGCAGGAAACAGCCAAAACAGCAACAGAGGAACAGCAGCGTGCCACTGTCAACACAGAGAACAGCAGCAGCAACATTTTGACCTTGAATGGACACCAACCACAAAGCACAGAGAACAGCTAAGTTAGTACAACAACAAGTCTGGTCAAGATGAACACCAAAACAACAACATGCTCAACTGTCACACTTTAAGAAGGATGCAACACCCAAGGATCACCACTCACCACTCACTGATAACTTGTGGAGGGAGATATGGAGGAAACAATAGGAGGTGCTGGAGGTAAAAATTAGAAAAAGTTAGATAAGAGACAGAGTATGAGGACTGACTGAGTGACTGGCTGTCTGACTAACTGACTGGCTGGATGATTGGCTAATTGGCTGACTGACTGATTGAGTGACTGGCTGATTGAATGACTGGCTGTTTGGCTGGCTGGCTGACAGACCTACTGGCTGACTGACTGACTTGCTGACTAACTGCTTGATTGAATGACTGCATGACTGACGGACTATCTGGCTGGCTGGTAGACAAACTAACTGGTTGACTGACTGACTGGCTGACTGATTGGCTGACTGACTGATAGACTGACTGATTGACTGACTGTCTGACTGAATGACTGACCGACTGACTGGCTGGCTGGCTGATAGACTAATTGGCTGACTGACTGACTGACTGAGTGCAAAGAATTAGTTAGTGCTGACTGCAATTCTACTTTTACTGCTACTACTACTGCGACTACTACTGCTACTACTACTACTACTACTACTACTACCATTCACACAGAAGCACCAGTACATTACAATAGACAGTGACAATATAATTTGATATTATTTCTCCTCCTCCTCCTCTCCCCCCCAGATGGGAACCGCCTTGTCGTGGTGGGGGGTCTTGCGTGCCCTGTGACCTGGCGAGCTAGGCTAGAGGGGCTTAGGCCCTGCTCTGCCCTTTCGATGGGGAGAGGACTACCCATGCTAGTAAGGTCGCCAGTGAGGGACCAGACTAAACGGTTCCTACGTAAGCTGCCAGTGGACCAGCGGAGCCACCCGCTGGAGGGATCGCCCAATAGGGGCCGTCCTGTGCTGGATGGTTGGGTGTCCAGGCTGGGATGCTTTGGGAGGGGGTCTCAGCTCTGCCGTGGACAAACATTCTGCATCATGTGGGGCCTTTTTTTTAAAACGACTGGTCCGCATGGGGACGAGGTACCCCGTCCACGGCAGCCAGCGCTCGCTCCCATTGTCGTCCCAGTAGGTGGTTTCCCTTGCCCCTGGAGCTAATCTTTTGTGTTACTGTTTATGGGAAAACACACAAAAAAAAAAAATCAGCTTCTCGTGAGGTGGCTGACCTGGCCCGAGAGACGTCATCTTCAGGTCTGAGTAGGAAGGAGGATTCCCCTCCACAAGGGCCTCCCACAGCAGTCTCCTGTTCTGGGAGTTCTGCTGAAGGACGCATTTCTGCTGAATATGACTCCCTTTTGATGGTAAATGTTAATCCGTCATTTTCCTATCACGCCGTGCACTCCCTTCTCAAGGTGTATGGCACGGTTCTTCGCATTCGACTTGTTTATGATAAGGACTTTCCATCTAACCGATGCTATATGACTTTTCTGTCATATGATGAAGCCCGTTTGGCTTATGAACATGTAGCATCTCTGCCCCTTGCCGGCTCTGGCTTTAAAACTGAATTTCTCCAGTCACATAATATTCCAGACAGTGACACGGATTACATCCCAAATATTTTTGAAAGCTAGTTAGAGAATTCAGTTCCAGAAGTTCGCCACATCCCGCCTCCACGTTGGTTTGTAGCGTACTACAGAAATGGGCGTGGGAATTTCATCCATGCCTCCTGTTACGTTCACCGGTTAAACTGGTAAGATTGGCATCGAGGAGCCGGTGAACAATAACAATAAAAAATCACTGCAGGTTCAACTGGTGAGGAAATGCAAAGGGGCACTTTAAAAAAGCTATTTTAATAACCCATAAAGAAACTGACATACACATAGATATAACATGAAACTGACACACAGATATAACATGAAACATGAAATTGACATACACATATATATATATATATATATATATATATATATATATATATATATATATATATATATATATATATATATATATAACACAGAAATAAATATAACAATAAAGAACCAAACTTAATACCTAACAATAATACTAATCCTATATGGAGGCAATGTGGAAAAAACGGACGAGGGAAGTGATACTTATGCGGTGTCGCAGTTCCAAGAGGCGTTGTGTTCACTGGTTGAGGCCTGGACCTCGACTTGACTTCCAGAAAGCCAAGAGCTGGCTTAACACTTCCGGTTGAGTCGAATGGGCCCGCGTGAATCCAACTTCGGGACAGTAGCGGGGCTTCATGAAACGGTGACGTGGAGGGTTCATGAGACGATAGCTTGGAAGGTTCACGAGACGGTGACGTGGAAGGGAGGCGGAGAGGTGGCGAACGAGGTAACAAGCGGAGGAGGTGATGGTAGTGGAGTATGTTACGGGCGGGCCGTAACACTCCCGGTACCTGTCCAAAGAGATCGGCAGGATTCATGAGGGGAATCTGAAGAAATACGGTAAGGGGGTTCTCGTGCGGGCTAAAGATATTACGCAAGCGAGGATGTTGCAACATCTCCCCTGCCCTAATGACAGCATGTTTGAAACCGTAAAGGCTCATCCCACCTTTAATTATAGTAAAGGTTGTGTGTACAGTCAGGATCTTTACGAATTTCCAGAAGAGGAAATACTGGCTATGTGTCCTAACTCAGTCCAGAAAGTGAATAAGATGAGGAATTCTTCCAACATGGTCCTTCTCACCTTCTTTGGTTCCACTCTCCCAGACCGTGTTCATATCGGTCCTATCAATCTTAGGGTGAGGCGTTTTGTTTCTCGCCCTCTTCAGTGTTTCTCATGCTCTGGGTATGGTCACAGTAAAAGCTCCTGTAAGGAAACTTCTCGATGTGGTAATTGCTCTGCACTAGATTCACACTCTGATGAGCATTGCAATGCTGCTGCTTAATGTTTCCATTGTCGTGATGCTCACCAGGTACGTTCCCAGGCAATGCCCAAGGTATTGCCTGGAGCAGGACATTTTACAGCTTGCTAATAGTCAGTTCATCAGTCTTGGTAGTGCCCGCCGCGAACTCCTGTACCGCCAGAAGGACGGTACTGGTGCGACATCCTATGCTTTATTGGCCGCTCGCTCTCCTGCTACCTCTCGCTCTGTTGGGGCGGGTGGTCTTGTTTATTTGGCCAATAGGTTTGCCCTTTTGTCCGATGACTCGGTTGAGTCATCTCTTAGAAGGGACGAGAATAATAAGGACTTGACCGAATTAACCCATGTAGTGGATGTCCATTTGCCCTTTGTATCGCCTAAGCTTTTGAAGGGCCTGACCAAACGGCACCGCGGCTCTACGGAGTCGATAGATTTAGCTCAGTCTAAACAATCTAAGATTTCTCCCGGTGCACATGAGCGTGAGTCCTCTAGGGACCGCTCTGCAATGGTAGCTCCAGAAGTTTCTGTCCAGCCTTCTGTGACGCCCTCTGTCTCAGATCGGGCTTCTTGTGATGAGGATGGTCTTAGCATGGAGACGTCTGATGATATTGTCACAGCCGTCCCTCATGGACCCACTGTGTTAAAAAGTGCGGTCCAGTCTGACCCTCGTCCTCCAATAACCGGTAGGAGTGATGATGGTTCGCATCATTCACCGGTAGGCCGAAAGGCAGCGGTCCAACGACCCGGCACATCACAGCTCCCGGTGTCTTCTCGTCGCTTGATTATTTCTAGTCAGGTGAGTCACGGGCAGCCTCTTCAAAAGGCTCGCCCGTCCACTGCACCTAAATAGTCATCTTCAAGCTCCTACAGTGGAACTGAAGAGGCCTTCACGCCTCGTGGTGAGAACTCCAGGCTTTATTGTCGGAGTTCTCTCCAGCCTGTGTAGCTCTACAAGAGACTATGCTAGGTGATAGTACTTATTCTAGTCCTCCTGGCTATCGTGCCTTTTTTAGCAGTCCTTTCCCTTACCAGGGCCACCACGGTGGCACAGCTATTCTAGTCCGTCAGGATATACCTGTTGTCCATTTACAACTTAACTCTCCCCTTCAGGTGGTTGCTGTTAAAGTTTTTATGGGACGATCCTACACCATTTGCAGTTTATATCTATCTCCTCGGCTTCCTGTCTCCAGGGGTGAGCTTGACGGCCTGGTGCGTCAGCTGACTCCGCTTTTTCTCTTGTTGGGAGATTTTAACGGCCGTCACCCATTGTGGGATGAAGGTGCTAGTAATCCTCATGGGGTTTTAATCGATTCTTTTATTGAGGATGAGGGATTGGAGATTTTAAATTCTGGGGATGTTACACATTTCCACAGTCCTACTGGGACTTTTACAGCTATTGATCTTTCTATCTCTACATCTAATTCTTTCCTCGGTTTTAATTGGCGGGTCCTACCGGATTTACACGGTAGTGACCACTTTCTTTGTTGCACAAAACGCTGGAATACACCAAAATAACACTTAAACAAATAGTGTGTTTTGCCTGCATTTCAGAGTATTGATGCATAAAAAGCTGCAATACACCAATATAACCCATTTTTTACATATATCAGTTCCTTAGACAAATAGAGTGTTTTCGTTGTATTTCTATGTTTTGGTGAAAAAAAAGCAAAAAACTACTAAAATACCACGTTTTTGTTAATTTTACTTTGGATTCCCTATACTAGCTTGTTTTCATCAATTTTATCGTTTTGAAGCAAAACAATGTAAAATGACGAATAAGCAAAATTTTCAACCGAGATAGGTTTTTTTTTCATAAAACACATTAAAAACACATAAATAAGACGTTTTAACATATATATTGTTTTGTTTGCATTTCTGAGTTTTGTCTATAAAACGCTAGAATACGCCAAAATAACCCATTTTTGACATATTTTAGTTCTTAACAAAAATAGTGTGTTTTGCATGCATTTCTGAGTTTTAGTGCATAAAACGATGGAATACACCAAAATAACCTCTTTTTGACATATATCAGTTCCTTAGACAAATAGTGCATTTTGACTGCTATTCTGAGTTTTGTTTCACAAAACGCTGGAATACACCAAAATAACACATTTTTGACATATTTCAGTTCCTTACACAAATAGTGTGTTTTCCCTGCGTTACAGAGTAATGATGCATAAAACGCTGCAATACAACAATATAACCCATTTTTGACATATTTCAGTTCCTTAGACAAATACTGTGCTTTCGTTGCATTTTTGTGTTTTTGTGAAAAAAACTAAAAACTACTAAAATACCTCGTTTTTGTTAATTTTACTTTGGATTTTCTATACTAGCTTCTTTTCATCAATTTTATCGTTTTGAAGCAAAACAATGAAGAATAAGCAAAATTTTCAATCGAGATAGTTTTTTTTTCTATAAAACACCTTAAAACACATAAATAAGACGTTTTAACATATATAGTGTTTTATTTGCATTTTTGAGTTTGGTGCATTAAACGCTGGAATAAACAAAAATAACCCATTTTTGACATATTTGAGTTCCTTACACAAATAGTGTGTTTTGCCTGCATTTTTGAGATTGGTGCATAAAACACTGGACTACACCAAAATAACCTCTTTTTGACATATTTCAGATCCTTAGACAAATAGTGCCTTTTGCCTGCTATTCTGAGTTTTGTTGCATAAAAACGCTGGAATACACCAGATAAAACATTTTTGACATATTACAGTTCCTTAGTGTGTTTTGCCTGCATTTCAGAGTATTGATGTATAAAACGCTGCAATTCACCAATATAATAACCCATTTTTGACATATTTCTGTTCCTTAGACAAATAGAGTGTTTTCGTTGCATTTCTGAGTTTTGGTGAAAAAAAAACTAAAAACAACTAAAATACCACATTTTTGTTAATTTTACTTTGGATTCTCTAAACTAGCTTGTTTTCTTCAATTTTATCGTTTTAAAGCAAAATAATGTAAAATGACGAATAAGCAAAATTTTTCGATCAAGATAGGTTTTTCTTTTCATAAAACACCTTAAAAACACATAAATAAGAGGTTTCAACAAAAATAGTGTTTTGTTTGCATTTTTGAGTTTGGTGCTTTAAACGCTAGAATACACCAAAATAAACCATTTTTGACATATTTCAGTTCCTTACACAAATAGTGTGTTTTGCCTGCATTTATTAGTTTGGTGCATAAAACGCTGGAATACACCAAAATAACCTCTTTTTGACATATTTCAGTTCCTTAGACAAACAGTGCGTTTTCCCCGCTATTCTGAGTTTTGTTGCACAAAACGCTGGAATACACCAAAATAACACATTTTTGACATTTCAGTTCCTTAGATAAATAGTGTGTTTTCCCTGCGTTTCAGAGTAATGATGCATAAAACGCTGCAATACACCAATATAACATATTTTTGACATATTTCAGTTCCTTAGACAAATAGGGTGTTTTCGTTGCATTTCTGTGTTTTGGTGAAACAAAGCTAAAAACTACTAAAATACCACGTTTTTGTTAATTTTACTTTGGATTCTCTATAATAGCTTGTTTTCATCAATTTTATCGTTTTGAAGCAAAACAATGTAAAATGACGAATAAGCAAAATTTTCAACCGAGATAGTTTTTTTTTCATAAAACACCTTAAAAACACATAAATAAGACGTTTTAACAAATTTAGTGTTTTGCTTGCATTTCTGAGTTAGGTGCATTAAACACTAGAATACACCATAATAACCGCTTTTTGACATATTTTTGTTCCTTACACAAATAGTGTGTTTTTCCTGCATTTTTTAGTTTGGTGCATAAAACGCTGGAATAAACCAAAATAACCTTTTTTTCACATATATCACTTCCTTTGACAAATAGTTCGTTTTGCCTGCTATTCTGAGTTTTGTTGCACAAAACGCTGGAATACACCAAAATAACACATTTTTGACATATTACAGTTACTTAGACAAATAGTGTGTTTTGCCTGGATTTCAGAGTATTGATGCATAAAAAGCTGCAATCCACCAATATAACCATTTTTAACATATATCAGCTCATTAGACAAATAGAGTGTTTTCGTTGTATTTCTGTGTTTTGGTGAAAAAAAAAAAAACTACTAAAATACCACGTTTTTGTTAATTTTACTTTGGATTCCCTATACTAGCTTGTTTTCATTAATTTTACCGCTTTCAAGCAAAACAATGTAAAATGACGAATAAGCAAAATTTTCAATCGAGATAGGTTTTTTTTTCATAAAACACCTTAAAAACACATAAATAAGACGTTTTAACATATAGAGTGTTTTGTTTGCATTTCTGAGTTTGGTGCATTAAACGCTGGAATATACCAAAATAACCTCTTTTTGACATATTTCAGATCCTTAGACAAATAGTGCGTTTTTCCTGCTATTCTGAGTTTTGTTGCACAAAACGCTGGAATACACCAAAATAACACATTTTTTACATATTTCAGTTCCTTAGACAAATAGTGTGTTTTGCCTGCATTTCAGAGTATTGATGCATAAAGCGCTGCAATACACCAATATAATACATTTTTGACATATTTCAGTTACTTAGACAAATAGAGTATTTACGTTGCATTTCTGTTTTGGTAAAAAAGCTAAAAACTACTAAAATACTACGTTTTTTGTTAATTTTACTTTGAATTCTCTATACTAGCTTGTTTTCATCAATTTTATCATTTTGAAGCAAAACAATGTAAAATGACGAATAAGCAAAATTTTCAACCGAGATAGTTTTTTTTTTCATAAAACACCTGCTATTCTGAGTTTTGTTCCACAAAACGCTGAAATACACAAAAATAACACATTTTTGACATATTTCAGTTCCTTAGACAAATAGTGTGTTTTCCCTACGTTTCAGAGAAATGATGCATGAAACGCTGCAACACACCAACATAACATATTTTTGACATATTTCAGTTCCTTAGACAAATAGGGTGTTTTCATTGCATTTCTGTTTTGGTGAAACAAAGCTAAAAACTACTAAAATACCACGTTTTTATTAAATTTACTTTGGATTCTCTATAATAGCTTGTTTTCATCAATAGTGCGTTTTGCCTGCTATTCTGAGTTTTGTTGCACAAAACGATGGAATACACCACAATGACACATTTTTGACATATTTCAAATCCTTAGACAAATAGTGCGTTTTCCCTGCGTTTCAGAGTAATGATGCATGAAACGCTGCAATACACCAATATAACATATTTTTGACATATATCAGTTCCTTAGACAAATAGAGTGTTTTAGTTGCATTTCTGTGTTTTGGTGAAAAACAGCTAAAAACTACTAAAATACCACGTTTTTGTTAATTTTACTTTGGATTTTTTTTATTCTATCTTCTTTTCATCAATTATATCGTTTTGAAGCAGAACAATGTAATATGACGAATAAGCAAAATTTTCAATAGAGATAGTTTTTTTTTCACAAAACACCTTAAAAACACATAAATAAGACGTTTTAACAAAAATAGTGTTTTATTTGCATTTCTGAGTTTAGTGCATTAAACGCTGGAATAAACCATAATAACCCATTTTTGACATATTTGAGTTCTTTACACAAATAGTGTGTTTTGCCTGCATTTTTTAGGTTGGTGCATAAAAAGCTGAAATACGACAAAATAACCTTTTTTTGACATATTTCAGATCCTTAGAAAAATAGTGCGTTTTGCCTGCTATTCTGAGTTTTGTTGCACAAAACGCTGGAATACACCAAATAAAACATTTTTGACATATTACAGTTCCTTAGTGTGTTTTGCCTGCATTTCAGAGTATTGATGTATAAAACTCTGCAATACACCAATATAATAACCCATTTTTGACATATTTCAGTTCCTTAGACAAAGAGAGTGTTTTCGTTGCATTTCTGAGTTTTGGTGAAAAAAAAACTAAAAACTACTAAAATACCACGTTTTTGTTAATTTTACTTTGGATTCTCTATACTAGCTTGTTTTCATCAATTTTATCGTTTTGAAGTAAAACAATGTAAAATGACGAAAGAACAAAATTTTCAATCGAAATAGGTTTTTTTTTCATAAAACACCTTAAAAACACATAAATAAGACGTTTTAACAAATATAGTGTTTTGTTTGCAGTTTTGAGTTTGGTGCTTAAAACGCTAGAATACACCAAAATAAACCATTTTGACATATTTCAGTTCCTTACACAAATAGTGTGTTTTCCCTGCATTTCTTAGTTTGGTGCATAAAACGCTGGAATACACCAAAATAACCTCTTTTGACATATTTCAGTTCCTTAGACAAATAGTGCGTTTTGCCTGCTATTCTGAGTTTTGTTGCATAAAACGCTGGAATACCCCAAAATAACACATTTTTGACATATTTCAGTTCCTTAGACAAATAGTGTGTTTTGCCTACATTTCAGAGTATTGGTGCATAAAACGCTGGAATACACCAATATAACCCATTTTTGACATATTTCAGTTCCTTACACAAATAGAGTGTTTTCGTTGCATTTCTGTGTTTTAGTGGAAAAAAGCTAAAAAATTGCTGAAATACCACGTTTTTGTTAATTTTACCTTAGATTCTCTATACTAGCTTGTTTTCATCAATTTTATCGTTTTAAAGCAAAACAATGTAAAATGACGAATAAGCAAAATTTTTAATCGAGATAGTTTTTTTTCATAAAACACCTTAAAAACACATAAATAAGACGTTTTATCAAATATAGTGTTTTGCCTGCAATTCTGAGTTTGGTGCATAAAACGCTAGAATACACAAAATAACCCACTTTTGACATATTTCACGTTTAGACAAATATAGTGTTTTGCCTGCAATTCTGAGTTTGGTGCATAAAACGCTAGAATACACCAAAATAACCCATTTTTGACATATTTCAGTTCCTTACACAAATAGTGTGTTTTCCCTGCATTTCTTAGTTTGGTGCCTAAAACGCTGTTATACACCAAAATAACCTGTTTTTGACATATTTCAGTTCCTTTTTGCCTGCTATTCTGAGTTTAGTTGCACAAAACGCTGGAATACGCCAAAATAACACATTTTTGACATATTTCAGTTCCTTAGACAAATAGTGTGTTTTGCCTGCATTTCAGAGTATTGGTGCATAAAACGCTGGAATACACCAATATAACCCATTTTTGACATATTTCAGTTCCTTACACAAATAGAGTGTTTTCGTTGCATTTCTGTGTTTTGGTGGAAAAAAGCTAAAAAACTGCTGAAATACCACGTTTTTGTTAATTTTATTTTGGATTCTCTATACTAGCCTGTTTTCATCAATTTTATCGTTTTAAAGCAAAACAATGTAAAATGACGAATAAGCAAAATTTTTAATCGATAGGTATTGCAGGCAAAAAACACAATTTGTCTAAGGAAGTGAAATATGTGAAAAAGGGGTTATTTTGGTGTATTCCAGCGTTTTATGTAACAAAACTCAGAATTGCAGGCAAAACACACTATATGTCTAAGCTAGTATAGAGAATCCAAAGTAAAATTAAGAAAAACGTGTAATTTAATCAGTTTTTAGCTGTTTTCCACCAAAACACAGAAATGCTACGAAAACACACTATTTGTCTAAGGAACTGAAATATGTCAAAAAGGGGTTATTTTGGTGTATTCCAGCGTTTTATGCAACAAAACTCAGAATTGCAGGCAAAACACACTATTTGTCTAGGAAGTGAAATATGTGAAAAATGGGTTATTTTGGTGTATTCCAGCGTTTTATGTAACAAAACTCAGAATTGCAGGCAAAACACACTATTTGTCTAAGGAAGTGAAATATGTGAAAAAGGGGTTATTTTGGTGTATTCCAGCGTTTTATGTAACAAAACTCAGAATTGCAGGGAAAACACACTATTTGTTTAAGGAAGTAAAATATGTCAAAAAGGGGTTATTTTGATGTATTCCAGCGTTTTATGAACCAAAACTCAGAAATGCAGGCAAAACACAATATATGTCTAAGGAAGTGAAATATGTCAAAAGTGGGTTATTTTAGTGTATTCTAGCGTTTTATGCACCAAACTCATAAATGCAGGCAAAACACTATATTTGTTTAAACGTCTTATTCATGTGTTTTTAAGGTGTTTTATGAAAAAGAACTATCTCGATTGAAAATTGTGCTTATTCGTCATTTTACATCATTTTGCTTCAAAACGATAAAATTGATGAAAACAAGCTAGTATAGAGAATCCAAAGTAAAATTAAGAAAAACGTGTAATTTAATCAGTTTTAGCTGTTTTCCACCAAAACACAGAAATGCTAGGAAAACACACTATTTGTCTAAGGAACTGAAATATGTGAAAAAGGGGTTATTTTGGTGTATTCCAGCGTTT
>NW_025541693.1:0-7221 GCF_017591435.1 Portunus trituberculatus
GTAACAAAACTCAGAATTGCAGGAAAACACACTATTTGTTTAAGGAAGTGAAATATGTCAAAAAGGGGTTATTTTGATGTATTCCAGCGTTTTATGAACCAAAACTCAGAAATGCAGGCAAAACACAATATATGGTTTAGGAAGTGAAATATGTCATAAGTGGGTTATTTTAGTGTATTCTAGCGTTTTATGCACCAAACTCATAAATGCAGGCAAAACACTATATTTGTTAAAACGTCTTATTCATTTGTTTTTAAGGTGTTTTATGAAAAAACACTATCTCGATTGAAAATTGTGCTTATTCGTCATTTTACATTATTTTGCTTCAAAACGATAAAATTGATGAAAACAAGCTAGTATAGAGAATCTAAAGTAATATTAAGGAAAACGTGTAATTTAATCAGTTTATAGCTGTTTTCCACCAAAACACAGAAATGCTACGAAAACACACTATTTGTCTAAGGAACTGAAATATGTAAAAAATGGGTTATTTTGGTGTATTCTAGCGTCTTATGGAACAAAACTCAGAACTGCAGGTAAAACACACTATTTGTCTAAGGAAGTTAAATATGTGAAAAAGGGGTTATTTTGGTGTATTCCAGCGTTTTATGTAACAAAACTCAGAATTACAGGTAAACACACTATTTGTCTAAGGTAGTGAAATATGTCAAAAAGGGGTTAGTTTGGTGTATTCGAGCGTTTTATGTAACAAAACTCAGAATTGCAGGGAAAACACACTATTTGTTTAAGGAAGTGAAATATGTCAAAAAGGGGTTATTTTGATGTATTCCAGCGTTTTATGAACCAAAACTCAGAAATGCAGGCAAAACACAATATATGGTTTAGGAAGTGAAATATGTCATAAGTGGGTTATTTTAGTGTATTCTAGCGTTTTATGCACCAAACTCATAAATGCAGGCAAAACACTATATTTGTTAAAACGTCTTATTCATTTGTTTTTAAGGTGTTTTATGAAAAAACACTATCTCGATTGAAAATTGTGCTTATTCGTCATTTTACATTATTTTGCTTCAAAACGATAAAATTGATGAAAACAAGCTAGTATAGAGAATCTAAAGTAATATTAAGGAAAACGTGTAATTTAATCAGTTTATAGCTGTTTTCCACCAAAACACAGAAATGCTACGAAAACACACTATTTGTCTAAGGAACTGAAATATGTAAAAAATGGGTTATTTTGGTGTATTCTAGCGTCTTATGGAACAAAACTCAGAACTGCAGGTAAAACACACTATTTGTCTAAGGAAGTTAAATATGTGAAAAAGGGGTTATTTTGGTGTATTCCAGCGTTTTATGTAACAAAACTCAGAATTACAGGTAAACACACTATTTGTCTAAGGTAGTGAAATATGTCAAAAAGGGGTTAGTTTGGTGTATTCGAGCGTTTTATGTAACAAAACTCAGAATTGCAGGGAAAACACACTATTTGTTTAAGGAAGTGAAATATGTCAAAAAGGGGTTATTTTGATGTATTCCAGCGTTTTATGAACCAAAACTCAGAAATGCAGGCAAAACACAATATATGGTTTAGGAAGTGAAATATGTCATAAGTGGGTTATTTTAGTGTATTCTAGCGTTTTATGCACCAAACTCATAAATGCAGGCAAAACACTATATTTGTTAAAACGTCTTATTCATTTGTTTTTAAGGTGTTTTATGAAAAAACACTATCTCGATTGAAAATTGTGCTTATTCGTCATTTTACATTATTTTGCTTCAAAACGATAAAATTGATGAAAACAAGCTAGTATAGAGAATCTAAAGTAATATTAAGGAAAACGTGTAATTTAATCAGTTTATAGCTGTTTTCCACCAAAACACAGAAATGCTACGAAAACACACTATTTGTCTAAGGAACTGAAATATGTAAAAAATGGGTTATTTTGGTGTATTCTAGCGTCTTATGGAACAAAACTCAGAACTGCAGGTAAAACACACTATTTGTCTAAGGAAGTTAAATATGTGAAAAAGGGGTTATTTTGGTGTATTCCAGCGTTTTATGTAACAAAACTCAGAATTACAGGTAAACACACTATTTGTCTAAGGTAGTGAAATATGTCAAAAAGGGGTTAGTTTGGTGTATTCGAGCGTTTTATGTAACAAAACTCAGAATTGCAGGGAAAACACACTATTTGTTTAAGGAAGTGAAATATGTCAAAAAGGGGTTATTTTGATGTATTCCAGCGTTTTATGAACCAAAACTCAGAAATGCAGGCAAAACACAATATATGGTTTAGGAAGTGAAATATGTCATAAGTGGGTTATTTTAGTGTATTCTAGCGTTTTATGCACCAAACTCATAAATGCAGGCAAAACACTATATTTGTTAAAACGTCTTATTCATTTGTTTTTAAGGTGTTTTATGAAAAAACACTATCTCGATTGAAAATTGTGCTTATTCGTCATTTTACATTATTTTGCTTCAAAACGATAAAATTGATGAAAACAAGCTAGTATAGAGAATCTAAAGTAATATTAAGGAAAACGTGTAATTTAATCAGTTTATAGCTGTTTTCCACCAAAACACAGAAATGCTACGAAAACACACTATTTGTCTAAGGAACTGAAATATGTAAAAAATGGGTTATTTTGGTGTATTCTAGCGTCTTATGGAACAAAACTCAGAACTGCAGGTAAAACACACTATTTGTCTAAGGAAGTTAAATATGTGAAAAAGGGGTTATTTTGGTGTATTCCAGCGTTTTATGTAACAAAACTCAGAATTACAGGTAAACACACTATTTGTCTAAGGTAGTGAAATATGTCAAAAAGGGGTTAGTTTGGTGTATTCGAGCGTTTTATGTAACAAAACTCAGAATTGCAGGGAAAACACACTATTTGTTTAAGGAAGTGAAATATGTCAAAAAGGGGTTATTTTGATGTATTCCAGCGTTTTATGAACCAAAACTCAGAAATGCAGGCAAAACACAATATATGGTTTAGGAAGTGAAATATGTCATAAGTGGGTTATTTTAGTGTATTCTAGCGTTTTATGCACCAAACTCATAAATGCAGGCAAAACACTATATTTGTTAAAACGTCTTATTCATTTGTTTTTAAGGTGTTTTATGAAAAAACACTATCTCGATTGAAAATTGTGCTTATTCGTCATTTTACATTATTTTGCTTCAAAACGATAAAATTGATGAAAACAAGCTAGTATAGAGAATCTAAAGTAATATTAAGGAAAACGTGTAATTTAATCAGTTTATAGCTGTTTTCCACCAAAACACAGAAATGCTACGAAAACACACTATTTGTCTAAGGAACTGAAATATGTAAAAAATGGGTTATTTTGGTGTATTCTAGCGTCTTATGGAACAAAACTCAGAACTGCAGGTAAAACACACTATTTGTCTAAGGAAGTTAAATATGTGAAAAAGGGGTTATTTTGGTGTATTCCAGCGTTTTATGTAACAAAACTCAGAATTACAGGTAAACACACTATTTGTCTAAGGTAGTGAAATATGTCAAAAAGGGGTTAGTTTGGTGTATTCGAGCGTTTTATGTAACAAAACTCAGAATTGCAGGGAAAACACACTATTTGTTTAAGGAAGTGAAATATGTCAAAAAGGGGTTATTTTGATGTATTCCAGCGTTTTATGAACCAAAACTCAGAAATGCAGGCAAAACACAATATATGGTTTAGGAAGTGAAATATGTCATAAGTGGGTTATTTTAGTGTATTCTAGCGTTTTATGCACCAAACTCATAAATGCAGGCAAAACACTATATTTGTTAAAACGTCTTATTCATTTGTTTTTAAGGTGTTTTATGAAAAAACACTATCTCGATTGAAAATTGTGCTTATTCGTCATTTTACATTATTTTGCTTCAAAACGATAAAATTGATGAAAACAAGCTAGTATAGAGAATCTAAAGTAATATTAAGGAAAACGTGTAATTTAATCAGTTTATAGCTGTTTTCCACCAAAACACAGAAATGCTACGAAAACACACTATTTGTCTAAGGAACTGAAATATGTAAAAAATGGGTTATTTTGGTGTATTCTAGCGTCTTATGGAACAAAACTCAGAACTGCAGGTAAAACACACTATTTGTCTAAGGAAGTTAAATATGTGAAAAAGGGGTTATTTTGGTGTATTCCAGCGTTTTATGTAACAAAACTCAGAATTACAGGTAAACACACTATTTGTCTAAGGTAGTGAAATATGTCAAAAAGGGGTTAGTTTGGTGTATTCGAGCGTTTTATGTAACAAAACTCAGAATTGCAGGGAAAACACACTATTTGTTTAAGGAAGTGAAATATGTCAAAAAGGGGTTATTTTGATGTATTCCAGCGTTTTATGAACCAAAACTCAGAAATGCAGGCAAAACACAATATATGGTTTAGGAAGTGAAATATGTCATAAGTGGGTTATTTTAGTGTATTCTAGCGTTTTATGCACCAAACTCATAAATGCAGGCAAAACACTATATTTGTTAAAACGTCTTATTCATTTGTTTTTAAGGTGTTTTATGAAAAAACACTATCTCGATTGAAAATTGTGCTTATTCGTCATTTTACATTATTTTGCTTCAAAACGATAAAATTGATGAAAACAAGCTAGTATAGAGAATCTAAAGTAATATTAAGGAAAACGTGTAATTTAATCAGTTTATAGCTGTTTTCCACCAAAACACAGAAATGCTACGAAAACACACTATTTGTCTAAGGAACTGAAATATGTAAAAAATGGGTTATTTTGGTGTATTCTAGCGTCTTATGGAACAAAACTCAGAACTGCAGGTAAAACACACTATTTGTCTAAGGAAGTTAAATATGTGAAAAAGGGGTTATTTTGGTGTATTCCAGCGTTTTATGTAACAAAACTCAGAATTACAGGTAAACACACTATTTGTCTAAGGTAGTGAAATATGTCAAAAAGGGGTTAGTTTGGTGTATTCGAGCGTTTTATGTAACAAAACTCAGAATTGCAGGGAAAACACACTATTTGTTTAAGGAAGTGAAATATGTCAAAAAGGGGTTATTTTGATGTATTCCAGCGTTTTATGAACCAAAACTCAGAAATGCAGGCAAAACACAATATATGGTTTAGGAAGTGAAATATGTCATAAGTGGGTTATTTTAGTGTATTCTAGCGTTTTATGCACCAAACTCATAAATGCAGGCAAAACACTATATTTGTTAAAACGTCTTATTCATTTGTTTTTAAGGTGTTTTATGAAAAAACACTATCTCGATTGAAAATTGTGCTTATTCGTCATTTTACATTATTTTGCTTCAAAACGATAAAATTGATGAAAACAAGCTAGTATAGAGAATCTAAAGTAATATTAAGGAAAACGTGTAATTTAATCAGTTTATAGCTGTTTTCCACCAAAACACAGAAATGCTACGAAAACACACTATTTGTCTAAGGAACTGAAATATGTAAAAAATGGGTTATTTTGGTGTATTCTAGCGTCTTATGGAACAAAACTCAGAACTGCAGGTAAAACACACTATTTGTCTAAGGAAGTTAAATATGTGAAAAAGGGGTTATTTTGGTGTATTCCAGCGTTTTATGTAACAAAACTCAGAATTACAGGTAAACACACTATTTGTCTAAGGTAGTGAAATATGTCAAAAAGGGGTTAGTTTGGTGTATTCGAGCGTTTTATGTAACAAAACTCAGAATTGCAGGGAAAACACACTATTTGTTTAAGGAAGTGAAATATGTCAAAAAGGGGTTATTTTGATGTATTCCAGCGTTTTATGAACCAAAACTCAGAAATGCAGGCAAAACACAATATATGGTTTAGGAAGTGAAATATGTCATAAGTGGGTTATTTTAGTGTATTCTAGCGTTTTATGCACCAAACTCATAAATGCAGGCAAAACACTATATTTGTTAAAACGTCTTATTCATTTGTTTTTAAGGTGTTTTATGAAAAAACACTATCTCGATTGAAAATTGTGCTTATTCGTCATTTTACATTATTTTGCTTCAAAACGATAAAATTGATGAAAACAAGCTAGTATAGAGAATCTAAAGTAATATTAAGGAAAACGTGTAATTTAATCAGTTTATAGCTGTTTTCCACCAAAACACAGAAATGCTACGAAAACACACTATTTGTCTAAGGAACTGAAATATGTAAAAAATGGGTTATTTTGGTGTATTCTAGCGTCTTATGGAACAAAACTCAGAACTGCAGGTAAAACACACTATTTGTCTAAGGAAGTTAAATATGTGAAAAAGGGGTTATTTTGGTGTATTCCAGCGTTTTATGTAACAAAACTCAGAATTACAGGTAAACACACTATTTGTCTAAGGTAGTGAAATATGTCAAAAAGGGGTTAGTTTGGTGTATTCGAGCGTTTTATGTAACAAAACTCAGAATTGCAGGGAAAACACACTATTTGTTTAAGGAAGTGAAATATGTCAAAAAGGGGTTATTTTGATGTATTCCAGCGTTTTATGAACCAAAACTCAGAAATGCAGGCAAAACACAATATATGGTTTAGGAAGTGAAATATGTCATAAGTGGGTTATTTTAGTGTATTCTAGCGTTTTATGCACCAAACTCATAAATGCAGGCAAAACACTATATTTGTTAAAACGTCTTATTCATTTGTTTTTAAGGTGTTTTATGAAAAAACACTATCTCGATTGAAAATTGTGCTTATTCGTCATTTTACATTATTTTGCTTCAAAACGATAAAATTGATGAAAACAAGCTAGTATAGAGAATCTAAAGTAATATTAAGGAAAACGTGTAATTTAATCAGTTTATAGCTGTTTTCCACCAAAACACAGAAATGCTACGAAAACACACTATTTGTCTAAGGAACTGAAATATGTAAAAAATGGGTTATTTTGGTGTATTCTAGCGTCTTATGGAACAAAACTCAGAACTGCAGGTAAAACACACTATTTGTCTAAGGAAGTTAAATATGTGAAAAAGGGGTTATTTTGGTGTATTCCAGCGTTTTATGTAACAAAACTCAGAATTACAGGTAAACACACTATTTGTCTAAGGTAGTGAAATATGTCAAAAAGGGGTTAGTTTGGTGTATTCGAGCGTTTTATGTAACAAAACTCAGAATTGCAGGGAAAACACACTATTTGTTTAAGGAAGTGAAATATGTCAAAAAGGGGTTATTTTGATGTATTCCAGCGTTTTATGAACCAAAACTCAGAAATGCAGGCAAAACACAATATATGGTTTAGGAAGTGAAATATGTCATAAGT
>NW_025541694.1:0-7077 GCF_017591435.1 Portunus trituberculatus
GACTCTGCAATGGATAAAATGGAAAGCCTTGGAAATGTGGTACATAAGTTTTGTATGTGGTACAATGATGTGCCTTTGTTTACATTCCACAGGTTGCCAGCTCCACTCTCCCTCCTTCATAAATTTAAGATCATCAACATTATAAAGTTATTTACATACATTAGTGTACATTATACAGTAAAGGTCCTTAAATCCGAAACCTTATAATCCAGAAATCCTTATAATCCGGAAAATTTGAAAGGCTGAGTTAAATATGTAAAAGTAAGAAATAATAATAATAAATATATAATAAAAATCTAACTGACATGGTATGTAATAGTACTGCAGTGTTTATATCATTTTGTATACGTGATTTACAGCATATCAAAGAATTCCACAACTATATTTTCATCATTGTGGATATAATGCTATTGAGTTTAACACAAACTCGTAAGAGAATAATATTTGGAGGTATTATAAGTGGTGTTTTATGTTTCTGTAGGTGATGTGCATGCATGTGTGTGTGTGTGTATTTACCTATTTGTGTATTACAGGGCCCGAGCTAAGCTCTCTGTGTCCTGTCTCCTTGTCCATTCCTGTCATATCTCTCTTTCATCTGATTGACACACACGCGTCAACGACATCACTGCTCAGTTTATTCCACTTATCAATGCTACGATGCGGAAACTGTATTTTCTCACGTCATTTAGACAGATGTCCTTTATTAGCTTTTTCCATGTCCTCGGAGATGATTACTTGTGGTCACCTTTATCAACTCTCTGTCCAGTATGTCAATCTTGTTCACCAATTTATACATAGTTATCATGTCTCCTCTTGTTCTTCTCTCTTCTAATGTGGTCAGCCCCAGCTTCCTCAGTCTTTCCTCATAGTCTAACTCCCTGAGTCCTGGTACCATCCTTGTTGCCAGCCTCTGTACCCTTTCTACCTTCTTCACATTTTTCTTCATATGCGGTGACCAGACACATGCTGCATATTCTAACTGGGGTCTTATTAAGGTACATAATATCTTCTTCATCATTCCTTCATCTAGGTAGTGGAATGCAAGGCCAATATTTTGAAGCATGTTATATGTTTTCCAAAAATCTTGTTAATGTGTTTCTCCAGTGACAAAGTGTTTTGCAGTTACTCCTAAGTCTTTCTCCTCATTGGTCTCTTTAATTTTCTCATCACCCAGCCTGTAATCCCAGTTTGGTCTGTATCTACTTCTTCCCATTTTCATAACATGGGTCTTGTCTATATTAAATTCCATCTGCCACTCCTTACTCCACTCATATATTTTATCAAGATCTTCCTGTAACTTGTTACAATCTTCCACATTCTTTACTCTCCTCATAATTTTAGTATCGTCCATAAACATGTTCATGTAACTGTCAATTCCTACTGGCATATCATTAACATAAATCAAAAACATGATGGGACCAAGCACTGACCCTTGTGGAACTCCACTGGTTACCTTCTTCCACTCGGACTTCCTTCCTCTCACCACTGTTCTCATTTCTCTTCCCATTAAGTAATTTTCCATCCATTTTGCTAGTTTATCATTTACTCCTCCAATCATCTTTAGTTTCCACATCAGTCTATTGTGTGGTACTTTATCAAAGGCCTTTCTCAAGTCCAGGTAGATAGCATCCACCCATCCCTCTCTATGTTGTAGTATGTCAGTCACTCTTGAATAAAAACATAATAAATTGGATACACGATCTTCCTTTTCTGAAACCAAACTGCCTTTCACTCAGAATGTTTTCACTTTCTAGATACTCACTCCACTTAGCTTTAATTACTTCTTCACATACCTTGCACAATATACTAGTCAACGATACTGGTCTATAATTTAGCGGTTCCATTCTACTACCATTCTTATATATAGGCACAATGTCAGCTCTTTTCCACTCTTTCGGGACTAATCCTGTTCGTATGGAGGTTTCCACAATATCAAATACGGGGTTCAACAATTGATCCTTACATTCATTTAGCAACCTCCCAGATATGCCATCAGGCCCCATTGATTTATTAATATCCAGATTGCTTATAATTTTCCTTACATCTTCCTTAGTAACCATGATGTCCTGCATTTGCTTTATTTCCGTAGGCCTTCCTCCCATAAAATGCTCCTCCTTTGTAAACACTTTGCAAAGTTGTCGTTCAAAATTTCAGCTATATCTCCAGCATCTTCATATACTTCTTCCCCATTTTTTACCTTTTCTATTGCCTCCCTTTTATTTAGTTTTCCATTTATGAATTTGTAAAACATTTTGGGTCACTATCACAGTTTTCCACCACCCTCTGTTCATATTCCTTCTGTGCTGTTCTCCTTACTTCAACATATCTATTCCTTGCTGTTTTGTAAACTTCTCTTGATAATACATCACTGTTTTTCTTAAGTTTCTTCCATGCCTTTTCTTTGTTCTTTTTTGCTTCTTCACAATTTCTATTAAACCACTGTTTATTATTTAAAGTCCTCTTTCTGTAATATGGCACAAACTTTTCACAGCAGAGTTATACTGTGTGTGTGTGTATTTACCTAGTTGTATTTACCTAGTTGTAGTTTTACAGGGCCTGGGCTTTATGCTCGTGTGGTCCCGTCTCCATATCTACACTTATCCAATTTTTCTTTAAAACTATGTACACTCTTTGCTGATACCACTTCCTCACTCAAACTGTTCCAAGTCTCAACACATCTTTGCGGAAACTAAATTTTTAACATCTCTCAGACATCGTCCTTCCTTAGTTTCTTACTATGCGATCTTGTGCTTCTAAAGTCATATTCTTCTCTCAGGATCAGTTTCTCATTATCCACTTCATCCATTCCGTTAATCAATTTATAAACTTGTATCAGATCCTCTCTCTCTTCTCTGCTCCAAGGTTGGTAGATCCATTGCCTTTAGTCTCTCCTCATATGCCATCCCTTTAAATTCTGGAACCATTCTTGTAGCCATTTTTGTAGTCTCTCTAATTTTCTTATGTGTTTCTTTTTTGTAGAGTCCACACAACTCCTGCATATTCCAATCTAGGTCTTATTTTAGTACTTATCAATTTCTTCATCATTTCCTTGTCCATATAGTGAAATGCTACTCCAATATTCCTTAGCAAATTATCGTCTCTCTGAAAATTCTATCAATATGGCTTACCGGTTGATTATTTTCTTCCATTGTCACTCCCAAGTCCTTTTCCTTTTTACTTTTCTAGTTCTACTCCATCTCCCATCTTATAGATTCCCACTGGTCGTCTTTCACTTTTCCCATTTCCATGACATGGCTTTTGTCCACATTGAATTCCATCTCCCATTTTTGCTCCATTTCCAGATCTTGTTTAAGTCTTCCTGTAGTATTTCACAATCCTCTTTTGTTTAATGACTCTGCACAGTTTCGCATCGTCCATAAACAGATTTATGTAGCTGTTCACTCCCTCTGGCATGTCATTTTATATATGAGAAAAAGTATTGGTGCCAATACTGACCCTGTGGCACTCCGCTGTCTACTGTTCTCCACTTGGACTTCATATCTTTAACTATCGTCCTTATTTCTCTCCCCTTAAGTAATTCTTCATCCATCTCAATGTGCTTCCTTTTAAGCCACCCTTCTCCTCTAACTTCCATAGTAATCTTTCATGTGGCACTTTATCAAAAGCCTTTTTAGATCTAAATAAATACAGTCAACCCATCCTCTCTCTCTTGTACTTTATCAACTATTCTAGAGTAGAAACTCAATAAATTTGTCACACATGACCGACCTTTTCTAAAACCAAATTGGCTATTTGATAATATTTTGTTGTCTTCAAGAAACTCAATCCATTGCTTCTTTATTACTTTTCACATCTTGCATATTACACTAGTTAGTGATACCGGTCTGTAATTTAAAGGTTCTTCCTTCCTTCGCTCTTATATATGGGAACCACCTCAGCTCTTTTCCACTCCACTGGCACTGTTCCATTTTCTATTGAGCATTTTATGATGTTGTATATTGGACTTGCTAGTTCTTCCCTACATTCTTTCAGTATTCTGCCTGAGACTTCATCCGGTCCCATTGCCTTTTCCTCATCCAATTCCGTCATCAACTTTTTATTTCAAGCTTGGTTACTTTAATCTCTTTCATATAGACAGTCTCTCTATTACCCTGTGGTCTTTCAAATTTGGATTCCTTAGTAAAGACCTCATGAAATTTACTATTTAACAGTTCTGCCATACTTTTGGGTCTTCCACCATTCCGTTTTCTCCTTTTAACCTTTCTATTGTTTCTTTTGTCTTATTTTTCCATTTATGAATCTGTAGAACAATTTTGGTTGTTCCTTACATTTTCGACAATGTCCTTTTCATAGTTCTTTTCTTCTTCCTTTCTCACCTTAGCATATTCATTTCTTGCTGTTTTGAAGTTTTCCTTATTTTCTGGATTTCTGTTTCTTCTCCACCTTTTCCATGCTCCATCTCGTTTCTCCTTTGCCCTAGCACATCTTGCATTAAACCAATCTTTCTTTCCTTCTTCTTTAGGTCTATATTTTGAACATATTCCTGACCCCAGTTTTGTATATTTCCAAAAATAAGTTATATTTCTCTTGAACCGTTAATGAGTTTTCCATCTCCTCCCAGTTTACGTTTTAAAATAGTTCTTGAGATTCTCAATATCAGCCTTTCTGTAATTTAATCGGTCTCCTTTGTATGATTCATCTCTATCTTCCTTTCCTTCTTCTATATCCATCTCTAATATTACATGGTCACTCTTTCCCAATGGGCACTTGTATCTTATATCATCGTTAATTGGTATATCCCTTGTAAAAACTAGGTCTAATCTTGCCGGCTCATCGTTTCCTCTGAATCTTGTGTTTTCCTTTACTCTTTGGACCATCAAATTATCTATCATTAGGTTCAGGAATCTATCTCCCAGGCATCTTCCCCATACCACTTTCATAATTTTCCCAGTCTACCTCCTTACAGTTGAAATCTCCTACCAATATCACTTTTCTCCTTTCCTTAATGATTCTTGTAAGACTCCTTATTGTGTCATCTATCATGTCTCTATATTCTTGGTTAGTCCATGAGTTTGTTTTGGTGGCACATATGTTCCAATGATTGTTAACTCCTTTTTGTTAATATGCATCTTAACATACAGTATTTCTGATTTTCCTTCCCCAAACTCCACTTGATTTACCACTATCTCCTTCCTTAACATCATCATGACTCCTCCTCCTCCTTTACCCACTCTGTCTCTCCTCCATATATTATACCTTTTATCTATGTCTATTTTATTGCCTCATTTAACTTTGTTTCCACCAGGCATACAATATCTGGTTCTTCTTTCTTTATGTAATCTCTTAATTCTAATTTACTAGATAAAATCCCATCTATGTTTGTATACATCATTTTTAATCTCTTGTTCTTATCATTTTTAGTTAAACTTGCTCCATTCTTTTCTCTTCTTTCTCTTTTATATACCATTTCCTTATCCTGTCTCCTATAATTCTCCAAAAAAATGCCTTCTTCTCCTCCTCTGACCTTTCATTATTTTTTCTCTTGCTTCTTGTGTGTATTTACCTAATTGTATTTACCTAATTGTAACATACGGGAAAAGAGCTATGCTCGTGTTGTCCCGTCTCCATATCTATTAATGTCCAGCTTTTTCTTAAAATCATGAATATTCCTTGCGTTGACCACTTCCACGTCTAAACTATTCCATGCTTCCACCCTTCTATGAGGAAGCTATATTTTCACATCTCTCCTATAAGTGGCCATTTTAGTTTTTCCCATGCCCTCTCGACATTCTTTCATTCCACATACACAGATCTTCCCTATCCATTTTTCCATGCCAATCATCACTCTGTATATTGCTATCAGGTCTCCCCTTTCTCTTCTGTTTTCCAGGGTTGGAAGTTGCATTCTTTTCAGTCTGTCTTCATAAGTCAAATCTCTTAAGTCAGGCACCATTTTTGTTGCAGCCCTCTGTACTTTCTCTAGTTTCCTTATGTGTTTCTTTAAGTTCGGAGCCCACTGTATTGTTGCATATTCAAGCCTCGGTCTTATCATTGCAGTAATTATTTTCTTCATCATTTCTTCATCTAAATATCTGACGCCACTCTTATGTTCCTCAATAAGTTCAATACTTCTCCAATTATTTTGTTTATATGTCTCTCTGGCGATAGGTCATTGGTAATTGTCACCCCAAGGTCTTTTCTTCATGACTGGTTTTATGTCTTCATTTCCTATCTTGTACATACTCCTGATTCTTCTTTCCTCTTGCCAAACTCTATTTTCTTGCATTTTGTCGTGTTGAACTCCATTTGCCATGTACAGCTCCATTTCCATATTCTGTCCAAGTCTTCCTGGAGTAGTTCGCAATCTTTGTCACATCTCACTTTTCTTAACAATTTTGCATCGTCTGCAAATAGGCTCACATAACTGGACACCCCATCCACCATGTCATTTATGTAGACCGAACATTACTGGTGCCAACACTGATCCCTGTGGAACTCCACTCTCCACCAATCCCCATTCTGATGGTCTGTCCTTAATTATTGTTCTCATTTCTCTTCCTACCAAAAGTCTTCCATCCATTTTAGTAAACTGCCATGCACTCCTCCTACCATTTCAAGTTTCCAGATCAGTCTCTGGTGTGGTACCTTATCAAAGGCCTTTTTAAATCCAGATATATTCCATCAGCCCAACCATCTCTTTCCTGTATTACATCTCCCTCGAATAGTAACATATCAGGTTTGTCGTGCATGAACGCCCTTTTCTAAAACCAAATTGACACTCACAAAGTATGTCATTTTCTCCAAGAAGTCTGTCCATCTATTCTTCACCACCCTCTCACACATCTTAGCTACCACACTTGTAAGTGACACTGGTCTATAGTTCAATGGGTCTCTCTTGTTACCTGATTTATAGATTGGGACAATGTTAGCTCTTTTCCAGTCTTGGGGCACTACACCTTCCCTTAATGAGGCATCAATTACTTCACAAACTTTTTCTGCCAGTTGCTCCTGCATTCTCTTAAAATCCATCCTGATACCCCATCAGGTCCCACAGCTTTTCTCACTTCTAAACTCCCCATCATATTCTTGATCTCCTCCACAGTTACTTGAAACTCC
>NW_025541695.1:0-6380 GCF_017591435.1 Portunus trituberculatus
GGAAACTGTATTTTCTCACGTCATTTAGACAGATGTCCTTTATTAGCTTTTTCCATGTCCTCGGAGATGATTACTTGTGGTCACCTTTATCAACTCTCTGTCCAGTATGTCAATCTTGTTCACCAATTTATACATAGTTATCATGTCTCCTCTTGTTCTTCTCTCTTCTAATGTGGTCAGCCCCAGCTTCCTCAGTCTTTCCTCATAGTCTAACTCCTGAGTCCTGGTACCATCCTTGTTGCCAGCCTCTGTACCCTTTCTACCTTCTTCACATTTTTCTTCATATGCGGTGACCAGACACATGCTGCATATTCTAACTGGGGTCTTATTAAGGTACATAATATCTTCTTCATCATTCCTTCATCTAGGTAGTGGAATGCAAGGCCAATATTTTGAAGCATGTTGTATGTTTTCCAAAAATCTTGTTAATGTGTTTCTCCGGTGACAAAGTGTTTTGCAGTTACTCCTAAGTCTTTCTCCTCATTGGTCTCTTTAATTTTCTCATCACCCAGCCTGTAATCCCAGTTTGGTCTGTATCTACTTCTTCCCATTTTCATAACATGGGTCTTGTCTATATTAAATTCCATCTGCCACTCCTTACTCCACTCATATATTTTATCAAGATCTTCCTGTAACTTGTTACAATCTTCCACATTCTTTACTCTCCTCATAATTTTAGTATCGTCCGCAAACATGTTCATGTAACTGTCAATTCCTACTGGCATATCATTAACATAAATCAAAAACATGATGGGACCCAGCACTGACCCTTGTGGAACTCCACTGGTTACCTTCTTCCACTCGGACTTCCTTCCTCTCACCACTGTTCTCATTTCTCTTCCCATTAAGTAATTTTCCATCCATTTTGCTAGTTTATCATTTACTCCTCCAATCATCTTTAGTTTCCACATCAGTCTATTGTGTGGTACTTTATCAAAGGCCTTTCTCAAGTCCAGGTAGATAGCATCCACCCATCCCTCTCTATGTTGTAGTATGTCAGTCACTCTTGAATAAAAACATAATAAATTGGATACACACGATCTTCCTTTTCTGAAACCAAACTGCCTTTCACTCAGAATGTTTTCACTTTCTAGATACTCACTCCACTTAGCTTTAATTACTTCTTCACATACCTTGCACAATATACTAGTCAACGATACTGGTCTATAATTTAGCGGTTCCATTCTACTACCATTCTTATATATAGGCACAATGTCAGCTCTTTTCCACTCTTTCGGGACTAATCCTGTTCGTATGGAGGTTTCCACAATATCAAATATGGGGTTCAACAATTGATCCTTACATTCATTTAGCAACCTCCCAGATATGCCATCAGGCCCCATTGATTTATTAATATCCAGATTGCTTATAATTTTCCTTACATCTTCCTTAGTAACCATGATGTCCTGCATTTGCTTTATTTCCGTAGGCCTTCCTCCCATAAAATGCTCCTCCTTTGTAAACACTTTGCAAAAGTTGTCGTTCAAAATTTCAGCTATATCTCCAGCATCTTCATATACTTCTTCCCGTTTTTACCTTTTCTATTGCCTCCCTTTTATTTAGTTTTCCATTTATGAATTTGTAAAACATTTTGGGTCACTATCACAGTTTTCCACCACCCTCTGTTCATATTCCTTCTGTGCTGTTCTCCTTACTTCAACATATCTATTCCTTGCTGTTTTGTAGACTTCTCTTGATAATACATCACTGTTTTCTTAAGTTTCTTCCATGCCTTTTCTTTGTTCTTTTTTGCTTCTTCACAATTTCTATTAAACCACTGTTTATTATTTAAAGTCCTCTTTCTGTAATATGGCACAAACTTTTTCACAGCAGAGTTATACAAATCCATAAATTTATCGTATTTCAATTGCATATCCCTTTCCTGGTATACCACGGACCAGTCAATTTCATTAAAGAACTCCCTTATATGGTTATAATTTGCCCTAGTATAATTTAATTTTTCCTCCTGCGTTCCACAATCTTATTCGTGCTTAATTCTGTATCCAGCTCAAAGCTTAGGACATCATGATCGCTTTTCCCCAAGGGACATTCATGTTCAATTTCCTCTTTTAGAGATTCCCTGGTAAATACCAAATCCAACCTTGCTGCAACATCTTGTCCCCTGCACCTTGTTGGTGATCTCACCCACTGTGTCATCAAGTTATTTGTTGCTACCTTTAACAATTCTTCTGCCCACTCACCACCATTCACCACTTCGTAGTCTTCCCACACTATTTCTTTGCAATTAAAGTCTCCAACTATCATCACTCTATCCTTTCTGATGAGTTCTTGCTTCATTCTGTCTAGAGTATTTCTCATCACCATTTGGTACTGTTCATATTCCCAAGCACTGGTTCTGGGTGGTATGTATACTGTTATAATATTAATGTCCCTCTTGCCATCTGTTATAAGCATACTTATCACTTCCTCATTTCTCTTACTATAGTTCACCTCCTTCACTATCAGATCTTCCTTAGTAAGAACCATTATACCACCACCTCCTTTATTTTTTCTATCATTTCTCCATACTTTGTAGTGTTTTACAACAAACCAGTCTAGCTTTATTTCGGGCCTTAGCTTTGTTTCCACTACACACATTATGTCCGGTTCGTTATTTCTTAGGTAATCCATACATTCTAGCCTCTTAGACAGAAATCCATCTATGTTCGTGTAAGTCACTTTTATTCCATTCCTAGTCTCATTCTTCCATGTAATGCCTATTCCGTCTGTTTTATCCACCACTTCTTTAGCCTCCCATTTCTCATCCTCCAAAAAACTTGGTCTTTTCCTCCTCTGTTCTTTCGTCATTCCTCTCCTTCACTTCAGTTACAAGCTCCTTCATTTTCATTCGCTCATCTTGTGACATATTTCTTCTTATGTAAATTGTTTTGGTTTCCTCAGAGTCCTTAAGTTTCCAAGCCCTCCTCAACAAGGCCTCCGCTGCCACCTGAGACTTTAATTTCAATTTTAATGGTCTATTCTTGCCTTCCTCAAAAGCTCCCAATCTCACACTTTCTTCTACCTCAGCATATAGGTCCTCTTCTTCCACAGAGATCTTGTTCAGTAAAGACTTAATCCTGTCATTTTCCTTATCCCTCCTGTCCTGCCAGTTCCTGTTAGTTTCCTCCTCAATCCTATTATGATCACACATTTTTCTTTTCAGCAATATCTCTCACCACATACTCATTTTCCTTTAGTGCCTTTACCATTTCCTCTGCGTAATCCCTTTATTTTCCTCTTCCTGCTTTTTACTATCTCCTAAACGACCTTTGTACCTCCTGATGTTCATGGTTCACTTCTTTCATCCTGGTATCAATTAGATTAAGGCATTCCTCCTTCCTCAAGTCCCCTTCGGATATTTTATCTCCATTTCCATGAGTTTAGCCTTCATCTCTTCACATTGTTTCCTTAGTTGTTGGTTTTCTTTCTCCATCTCTACTTTTTCCTTCAATAGCTCTTTATTCGCTAACGTTAACAAATAGATCTCTTTTTTGAACGAATCATTCTCGGCTAGAACTCTATCCAGTTTTTCTTCTATGGACAAAATGTTTAGGAACTTACTTTCCAGTGCCTGGATTCTTGCATCCATATCAAGTTTCTCCAGTCCCTTTGGCGTAGTAATAAAACCTTCAAAGTCTCTAGTTTGCCTGGACGCCATTTTGTTGTTGTCAGCTGATTACGGCCAGAACAATCACCGCCACACTCTCCTCTCAGGGATCACTCTCCATATCCTCACTTTCAACACTAAGAGACAGTAGGACATTAACAGGACACTAACTTAGAGTTACCCGGGCCCTGTAACACCATAGGTATTTTTTCTTTCTTCCGTCCTCTCTCAGCGGAGCGAGCCGTCTCTCTGTCAGTGTGTGTGTGTGTGTGTGTGTGTGTGTGTGTGTGTGTGTGTGTGTGTGTGTGTGTGTATTTACCTAATTGTATTTACCTAATTGTAAGCTATGCTCGTGTTGTCCCGTCTCCATATCTATTAATGTCCAGCTTTTCTTAAAATCATGAATATTCCTTGCGTTGACCACTTCCACGTCTAAACTATTCCATGCTTCCACCCTTCTATGAGGAAGCTATATTTTTCACATCTCTCCTATAAGTGGCCATTTTAGTTTTTCCCATGCCCTCTCGACATTCTTTCATTCCACATACACAGATCTTCCCTATCCATTTTTCCATGCCAATCATCACTCTGTATATTGCTATCAGGTCTCCCCTTTCTCTTCTGTTTTCCAGGGTCGGAAGTTGCATTCTTTTCAGTCTGTCTTCATAAGTCAAATCTCTTAAGTCAGGCACCATTTTGTTGCAGCCCTCTGTACTTTCTCTAGTTTCCTTATGTGTTTCTTTAAGTTCGGAGCCCACTGTATTGTTGCATATTCAAGCCTCGGTCTTATCATTGCAGTAATTATTTTCTTCATCATTTCTTCATCTAAATATCTGAACGCCACTCTTATGTTCCTCAATAAGTTCAATACTTCTCCAATTATTTTGTTTATATGTCTCTCTGGCGATAGGTCATTGGTAATTGTCACCCCAAGGTCTTTTCTTCATGACTGGTTTTATGTCTTCATTTCCTATCTTGTACATACTCCTGATTCTTCTTTCACTCTTGCCAAACTCTATTTTCTTGCATTTTGTCGTGTTGAACTCCATTTGCCATGTACAGCTCCATTTCCATATTCTGTCCAAGTCTTCCTGGAGTAGTTCGCAATCTTTGTCACATCTCACTTTTCTTAACAATTTTGCATCGTCTGCAAATAGGCTCACATAACTGGACACCCCATCCACCATGTCATTTATGTAGACCGCGAACATTACTGGTGCCAACACTGATCCCTGTGGAACTCCACTCTCCACCAAGCCCCATTCTGATGGTCTGTCCTTAATTATTGTTCTCATTTCTCTTCCTACCAAAAGTCTTCCATCCATTTTAGTAAACTGCCATGCACTCCTCCTACCATTTCAAGTTTCCAGATCAGTCTCGGTGTGGTACCTTATCAAAGGCCTTTTTAAATCCAGATATATTCCATCAGCCCAACCATCTCTTTCCTGTATTACATCTATCACCCTCGAATAGTAACATATCAGGTTTGTCGTGCATGAACGCCCTTTTCTAAAACCAAATTGACACTCACAAAGTATGTCATTTTCTCCAAGAAGTCTGTCCATCTATTCTTCACCACCCTCTCACACATCTTAGCTACCACACTTGTAAGTGACACTGGTCTATAGTTCAATGGGTCTCTCTTGTTACCTGATTTATAGATTGGGACAATGTTAGCTCTTTTCCAGTCTTGGGGCACTACACCTTCCCTTAATGAGGCATCAATTACTTCACAAACTTTTTCTGCCAGTTGCTCCTGCATTCTCTTAAAATCCATCCTGATACCCCATCAGGTCCCACAGCTTTTCTCACTTCTAAACTCCCCATCATATTCTTGATCTCCTCCACAGTTACTTGAAACTCCTTCATAATCCCTTTCTGTTCCATTACCAGTGGTTTGTCAAAAGCAGTCTCCTTTGTGAATACCTTCCGAAAGCATCCATTCATAGCCTCTGCCATTTCCTGGGATCTTCACTGCATACTCCATTTACTTCTAAACTTTCAATACTTTCTCTATTTTTGATGTTGTTGTTCACATGTCTGTAAAAAGCCTTGGTTGGTCTTTACATTTATCAATTATATCCTTTTCTTGTTTCTTTCTTTCTTCTCTTCTAATCAACACATATTCATTTCTTGCTCTTTTGTAACTTTCCACTGCTTAATCCGTCTTTTCCTTCTCCACCTCTTCCATGCATCCTCTTTTCTTGTTCTAGCCTTTTCACATCTATCGTTAAACCAGTCCTGCTTTCCAACTTCTCTATGTTGTCTTATTGGTACAAATTTTTCTCACCTTCTTTGTATATTTTTATAAATTCCTTCCACTTTTCATTTGCTCCTTAGCACTCTTGAATTTCATCAATTTGTCTCTTGAAAGAATTTCTTTAGGTTTCCAAAATCTGTCTTGGCATAATTCCATCTTCCACTTTATATTCTTCATTTCTTCTAGATTTCTCTTCATCTATCACCTTGAACTCCAAAACTGCATGATCACTCTTTGCTAAAGGGCACTCCACCCTCATCTCCTCAATGACCATTGGCTCTGTACTAAAGACCAAGTCCAGTCTTGACGATGCTCCCTCTCCTCCAAACCTAGTATCTTCTTTGACCCACTGAGTTAACACATTTTCCATTGCCAGTGTCAATAGTGTATTTCCCCATGTTGTCTCTGATCCTTCCATTGACCAGTCCTCCCAACACACCTCTTTACAATTAAAATCTCCCATCATTATAGTTCGTTCACAGCCACCCAACATTTCTTCCAGACATGTTCCTG